>NC_091484.1:61202122-61353637 GCF_947461875.1 Haliaeetus albicilla | reverse complement strand
CTGAGTGACTACATTAGTCATTATTCCAGGGCCTTCAAAACAAGGGTGAGTGATCTGTAAGGCTGCCTTGTGGGACCTGCTTGCTAAGCAGATCAAAGGAAAGTAATCACCATTTTAAGCAGGATCAGGCCTGTTGAGCACTGAAAATCTAAGTCTCCAAAGGAAAACGCAAATGCTTGAGACATTTGTGTTGATGATTTAGTAGGAGACATCTGTCCTCCTGAGTCAGTCTGAAATAATGTCACAGAAGGGTGTTAGGAGTGCAATGTGCTCCCACCGTGGGAATGCAGCACTGCTGTTCTTGCTGGCTTTGACGATACAACCCAAAGTGCCTTTCCACTGAGGCACTGGCAGTGCTGCAAAAGTGGAGAAATGGAGCACGTTAAGCTTCCCCCTTTTTTTCAGTCACTGTAATACACCCTCCATTTGTGCTTCTGATGGATTTCAAAAGGGAAGTCCTTACAAAGGGAGAATACATTAAACACGTTACATTTACCATGGGTCACCCAGAAAGATGACACAGCTTCTGAGACAAGAAGTGGCTAAAATCTGACAAATGCAGGGGCACGGTACGAAGCAAAGCCGGGTTAGCCAGGACATTACAATGCCAATTAGCGTTCCGTAGGTTTACAGTCTCTGGGTGAGATCCTGCAGAGACATGCAATCAGCCTACGCTGGAGGGAAACAATAATGAAAACGCAAAGGGCTAGAGATGAGTATGTAGATGATGATATACAACTAAACAAGATGCTGACTCATAAGTCCTCTTAAAGAGCTTGAAACTGAAGGAAGGAAACGAGGATCAACTGCCTATTTCCTGTGCACAATGGTTTTGTGGGGAGGATGCGAGAAAGTGATGTTTCTCAACAATGCTGGGATGGGAAAAAGTCAGGATGGTAACTCAGTTGGGTTCAGGCCAAAGAGGCTCTTCCAGCAGAACTTTTAAGCACACAAGTACTTGCCAAAGAAGGGAAAGGGTGAAGTCTTTTACCACATGAAAATACAGTCAAGGTACAGGATCAACTGCAAGCAATTTGCAGATCATACTCCAAATCATACTGTTTTAGAGATATAAAATAGTTACACCTTTAAAGTAAAAAATAGTCTGGTATTCAAGAGCTTTAGAAGTTCTCCAGGGTCACATAGCCTTCCCCCTTTTGCTGTCTCTCCACCCACGTGGAGATGTTATGTTGAAACTCTGTATTTTTGCATTGTCTCAACAGAAATACAATATTGTACCTATACTGCAGTCCACATGTACTATCAAGGAAAAACATCTTTTTCACCTTAGATGACTTATAAGTTTAGGATTTCTTTAAGCAAGATCCTGCAGGGTATTGTATACTTCAGTCTTAGTTCCATCATGGATTTATGCTTAAAAGTATATAATTAAGGACACAGTTAAGAATAATCATACAAGAAGTCCATGAGACTATTTTTATTAGCAGTTAGGCATGAACTGATCATTTGGTTGTTCTTGGGCCCTAACACCTATAGTGGTGAGTGCTCATCAGACTCTTTGCCTTCCACATTTCATATAAAAGTAACCAAGAAAATAAATAAAAGATATTATTCCTGTATTTACAATTTGTCTGTCCCCTGCTACAGTGTTTAAGTATCACTGTGCAATGCAACATGCAAACCCAGACTGGAGAAAAAATGGTGGTTGGGTCTAGTTTCTCTAAGGTAATCTGAACTTGATTTGAATCTGTGCATCTGAACCTCCATCACTCTTATGTGATGCAAAATTCTGTATGCGAAAAGCCTACATTGTACAGACATGGAAAACTGAAGAAACGTTGGCTGAAGATCTCAAAGTTGCTTGCCTAAAGAGGCATACGAGTTTACAAGGAGGTACCTCACAATGCCTCCTACTAATTCTGGTAAGATTTGTAGGGAACACAGCAATTTTGAATTAGTGGTTCAATTAGGGGTTTTCAGCCACTGACATGTAATATCTGAGATATCTGGCAGTATAAATATGGATTCAGACACTAAACTTTACTAAGTTAAATGGCAAGAATATTGTCTACCATTGTTCTGTATCTGTCCCACAGTTAGAAATGGGGACAATTAGACAAACACAGTATCTTTGTTTCCAGTAGTCTGTCTCTCCTATTATTCATTCCCTTCCTCCTACTGTTATCATCTCTTCTTGGAATCACAATATATTGCTGAAGATAAACAACAAAAACCTAGTACAATTCTTTATAAAAGAATAAAGAAACAATAATGACCTAAGAAGGAAAAGATTTTCATGAGCTGTCTCTAGTATTTTGAAAAGTAAGTAAGAATAATAGAGAAAATATGATGTTTAAAGAATATAGCTGTTCCTCTCTCTCATTTTTCTGTGGTATTTTTCTCTCGACTTTATTTAAACAACTGGCTGACCTGGTTATTCATACAATAACCATCACTGAAAAGCACAGTATGGTGTATGCAATGACAACTGATGGTCTACTGAGAACAACATCCTCTGAAATGCATAAAAACGCATGGCCTTGTCATCCTCCATAGCTCAGATTTAATTGTAATGTTTCTTTTATAAGTTCTTTCTTTTAGACTTCATTTTGGCCTTCACTATTGATTAAATGTACCTTATTTTCTAGGCTGTGATCAGCTCATCCATTTGAACCTTATAAAAGCTACTCAAAGTGATCAAAATTTGGATTCTTTCCTATTCAAAATGATAAGGTTACGGGAGTTGCTCCCCCACACCAAAGGAAAAAAAAAATATATGGTAATTACTCAGAAGACAGGATAAACAAAAACGTGACTGTGTACACATTTTGTTCCACCTTTCTGCTGTGTACCTCCGTAAGACAAAACAACATTAATGGACAGGTTTTCTAACAACTTAAACCCCACAACTCTGAATGATGGGAACTGCAAGTCTCTGGTAAGAACCGCCATTTTAACTACTGTCCCAGACAACTTTAGGAAAAAACTCGTGCAGTATAGTACCTGCCTACATCAGGATGCTAGGGGACTGCACCCAGTAGCCTGCTTTTGTGCTCAGCTCTTATGGAAAGCCATAAACTACTTCATTTACGTGCTTCAATGGGCCTAATTTTTTTAAGAAAATAGGTTGTAGAGCAGAAACAATTTAGAGAACACCAGTCGAGGGTAATCTGGGTAAGACAAATCAATGGCAACATTATTCCTTGGCGAGTGTTCTCTTACCAATTATTTCTTGATATACTAAAGCGTTCTCAGAAAACTTTCATTAATCAGAATTCCCTTGACCACAAAGAAACGGGTGAATAAATTTGGTTATGTTCACTTTAAACTGTATACAGCAGTCATCGCCCAAAGGTGCTGTAATTCTCTCCCCACCAAAAATCCAATATAATAAAATTAAAATAAAATAAAAATCAAAAATTCTTGTTTAAGTAGGCCTGCAAAGATGTCCAATCACAGCTTTCTATGGTTTGAGAGTTATCAAGCTTTGGTTCCCATTTCAGTCCTTACAAAACCACTTTTCCTGTCCTTTGCCCACCATATACAACGGAATTTACAGTACCTATCTACCTTACAAGGCTTCTGCAATAATTAACTCAGGAACAGTTTCCAGCACACTGCAGGGAAAACTGCTATAGAAAAGTACCATGTTTATACACCACATTAAGTTTGCTCTTAACCTCTTATAAGGATCATGGTCTCAGCACAGTAGTGCGATTTTGTTAACCACAGTCTCCTACATTTTCTTTTAGAACACCTAAAACTTTGAACTACAACATCAAACATAAAAAGTCTACCTGTCTTATTATTAACTGAATTTATTACCTTCCACTCTTTCTTAAACACGTACCTGTCATCTACACAATTACAAGAGAGATATGAGCTCAGAAATGCCTTTGTGCAGCGCATACCCGCTTACACTTGAATAGTTATAGAGTAATTAGAGTGGAATCCAGCTGAATAAGTCAGTCTTATTATCTCATAATATCAGTTATCTCATATTAGTGAGATAGATAAATATTAAGTACATGTAACACTATACACAAACAGTGAGATTCTGCAATGTCCTGAGCGAATCCTGGTTTTGATACAATCAGATATCACTGCTATGATACAAGGGGTAATTAATGCCAGCCAACATTAGGTTATGGAAAATTATCTTGACATTACTATTGCAAAACAACACTGTATGTTTTCATTGATAAGGAAATTTAAATATTAATTTCAATTTCAGATTTATAGAGAGACATATTCAAATGTTATACATTTTTCAAATGCCCTTATTGCAATATGTTTTATTACATATTGCAAAACCTACTTCTTAAAATTAGCTACTCACATTTAAGGGATACAATGTAAAACCAAAAACAAACCATAATATCGGCTCATTAATCAGAAATGTCAGTTCAAATATATCCCATTTGGAAACAATAGACGGATGCTACTGACTTTATAAGCCTTACAGAACAGGGAATAGAGCTAGAGTTGGATTTCAAGAGTTGATGTCATCATTGTTCACAAGCCAACATAGGGCTTTAAAACTGAAAGGAATCTACAGCATATAAAATGGTTTCCAACTTGTAAGGGGTCCAGGCCCCGCGCCAGTGGATAATAATTTGCAATACAGTTTAGGGTTTTTCAGAGGAGAAACTGGAGGAGGGGATATAACACATTCATGCAGAAAGGAATGTGAAATTTCATATTCTTATGTGCTACAAAGAGAGATGTCTTTCTAAAATCTTGTTTTCCTGTATTGTGCATGCCCTCTCTTCAAATGCTTAAACATTTCCCAAGTTACTTTTTAACATCTTTGTTCATCAAAAAGCTTTCTTTATAGTTACAGTGCTAGCACCACTCATAAATGACAAAGTGTCAAAAATTAAGAGAAAGCAAGCCTAATATGAGCCAATAGATATATTTTCTGCATATCAGAGGGAGATGCAGCAAAAAGAGTATGTACATTTGAATTTTCTCTGTGCTGATTTACTTTTCTTTTAGCATTAGTATTCTTAGAACTGCTGAAAATTTACCAAATCAAAGGTTAAAACTTTGAAATGAAGTAACCTTTAGTAGACAAAACCAGATGAGCAGTGCATAGTTTCTTCTGCTCTTGCGTGAACATTCAATGACCTCATATTCCTCAGTGCCTTCCCTCCCCTAAATTCAGCAAAAGACAATGTTATCTGTTAAAAAAAAAAAGATATACACAAGTATTTGGAAAAGCTGTGTCTCAGTCTTTTCTAACAACATGGCACAGTCTTCACTAGCCAATAAATACCGTAGCCAGTACATAATGTAGGTTTGTACTTGAGCATTATCCATTTCAGCCTGGTTACTGAAACTATTGCAAGCACATGTATCTCATGATTCACAGATATGCACACAAAAGGAATCCTGCCTCTGCAGAAGCTCATGGAATGCGTTTTGCTACAGGCATTAAAAGAGGGCCAGGATTTCATGCCTACAGTGTTACCCTCTTTTAGTGTCTCTAAGCCTTAAAAATGGATTTGAAAGATTCAAAGTGAAGAAAGAATGGGTTCTAGCGTACTGTTCTTTCAGGAATTTTTCTGAGAATAATTCACGTTCCAACAGGTGATCCTGTAGGAAATGACCTATAAAGCAAAACATACTGGCAGTGGTCCTTTTTATATGTGTCTGAACACGGGTGGAAGTGCCTAACCGTGTGAAAATAAATGTGTTAATAGACTCTGCAGACATTCTATGGTAGCTTTTCCCTGCTCTGTCTTGGTGTTATCTTGGAAACTACAAAATAATTCCTATTTTGGCCATGGGACAATACTTAATGTTCTTTTTTTTTTTTTTTTGTCTTTTTCCTCATCACTCACTTGCCTATTTTTGTTGGATAGAAATACATCTTTATTCTCCAAACAGCAGTGAAATGCATATTCTCTATTTCCAAACATCAAGACCTCCTATTCTCTGATGTAACTGTTAGTAAGGAAAATTCTGTGCATGGTAGGTTACAGCATCCAAGTGTGCATTGTAGAGGTGCATTTTTTCCCTTCAGTGTCCTCAAAAGATTATCTTCTTGCTTGCAACTTAAATCAATTGTGATTGAGAGAGATGACCCTGAGATATACTCAGCAGTGCTATACTACTCAATATGCTGTTCACAACATAAACTGATGACACAGGTGTAGTTGGTCTCAGAATAACCTCCAGGTTGATGAGCTAGAAAACATAGCTCTTATTCCCATCCACACAGAAAGGAGATGCAAAGATCGTTTATGTTGCAGATAACAGGCATATGACAAGTATTCCATACTATAGGATCTTTGAGCAGATTGCTGCAGAAGAGAGACTGAGGAACTCTGTTGTTGTTGTTGTTTTGTTTTTTTAAATCCTGAAGGTTCGGGGCAAAAGTAATTCAAAACTGAAGAGATACTCTGATCTGAGTAACTCAAGAGGAAATACTAAGTTCTTATGAAGACATGAAAATATTCCAGACTTCTATTCACGTTGACTGCATTACCCTAATATACCTTTAACCCTCTTAAATGACTTCCCATCATCAGTCATTTTCTCTAGTTATTGAAATTCCCAGAAGCATCATTATTTCTCTATTTCTAAAAATCAAACAGAAAACCCAATCTGACAATGAAGGTGGATTAAGGAGAATTCTGTGAAAGCAGATGTTAAAGGGAGTTCACTGAAGGTTAGGTAGCGTAAGAAAGCCAAGTGGAAAAAAAAGTCTAGCGGAGGATCATATTGGCTCTGACATGCATTGACTGAGCTTTCAGTTCTGCTTATCTGAGGAACTGAATAAATGGCTAGTAATTTTGATAGTAGCCAATAAGGCAAGGGTGTAAGTTGTACAACACTGCTGAAAGAAATAAATTTATGTTTCATTTTTCTGAAGGAACACTGAATTCTAAAAATAAATAATAATTTTATTATTTCAGAAGCTATTAATAAATAACTTCATGTCACATATCTTTCTACCAGAGCTCTAACAGAAGAAAGTAGGGCATAGCAAAAGGACACAGTAGCAGCAATACCTAGTTGTCTCTTCTGATTCACTGGTGTAATTCAAGAAATTTATGATTCCTCAGACCCCTTTGGGATGTGAGCTGGGACTGGTTGTTGATTTTATAAATAACAGTTGAGATTCATTCCTAATATCTATTACTTTTTTATAAATTTCATTTAAATCTGCCTGTCTGGAAAATTGAAAGCTTTTAGGAAAATTCTCATGGAGGAATTTCAGGTTCTAAATTATAATAATTGTTAGGACAGCATTTGCTGAATTTCAGAACTCAAAGGTGTGAAGTTTAAAGGCCACTTGTTTGTAGGACACAGAGCTAATTCAGTATCAGGCTGTATGATTAATAAATGAATGGTTTAAAACTCTACAAAAATTGTTTTTTCATTAAAAAGATAGACCCTCCTTTAGGAAAGGTTTGACTGATAAGGGCAGATAGTGCTCTCCAGCAGTATTGCTTACATTGAAGATTACAAAGAAAACTTCTGTGTAGAAGGAAAACTGAAATTGTTCTACCAAGAGGAATGAGAGAAAGGCAGACAGTTGAATAATATGGAGAAAAAAATTAAGTGAAAAGCATCCAGAAAAGTATGTTTCTAAATTAGCTAGATATTCTTATTTTTTCTTGCCTGAAAAGCAAAGGAAAATGAAAAAAACATATGTTTGTGTGGCCTAAGAGTACAAAAACCCCACAGATGTCTTTAAAAGCATTTTGTAGACAATGCTAATTTGGAAGACACCCTCCCATCGTAAACCCTTTCAATCTAGTTAATAGAGGCTGCACGTCCTGTTCACATGAAATACTTAATGGAAACTTGGAACAAAAACCATTCTGGAAGTGGGCAACTCTCTATGCCTTAATAAATACTAGACAAATAATGATAACATATGGTCTAGAATGAATCCTTATTAGATAGCATTTTAAATAGAGGGGAGTGGGGAACAAAACAGTACTTACCCTTTGAAAACTTTCTTCTGAGGATCTAGGATAGATACCAGCTTATTAAAGTCTGCAACACCAGCTACAGTATTTATTGTGCGAGGACTGAGAAAGGTGTGTTAACAATGTGGTGCAAGTAACAGGTAAAACAGTTTGCAAACTCCTGTTACTTTGTCAAATGTATACCCCAAGCAAGCAAGCAAACAAACAAAAAAACCCTACCCAACGTTAACCTTCACAAAGTGAACAAACTGCTTTTCAGATGAGCTCTCAAACTCCGACCACACATTAACAGATGTGATATGCCTGATTTCAGCTGCAGGGATGACAAAGGCAAGTAGCTATCAGCCACTTCGAACATCCTCAGCTCCTTGAAGCTGAGGCCATAAAACCCATGTTATAGCTCAGATAAGTTAAGGTGGCTACAGAGCTCTCCTAAATTGTCCCACACTGGGCAGTGTGAAGGAGGCTACGAGCAGCGGGGGAACACAGCTCCAGCCATACACCCTTCACCTGCTGGGCATTGCCTACAGAGATGCATATGTTTAAATCTGTAGGCAAATCTCCAAGCAGCAATTTTTGCTAGCTTTCAAGCTACTTGATGATTCATATTGGTGCAGGGCAGATCATCAAGCGAAACAAGGACCTCTGGCCCGCAGCACAGCAGCTCTTCCAGTCATGGCCCCTGTGATGGCATCTCCTCAATCGCACTTGCACGCATTGCTTGCATCAAATGTTGCAATTGCTTATATGGGAAAAAACTATATGGCAATATATGGAATAGATTTAGCTTCATTTAATTCACGTACAGGAAGAAGAGAAGTCAGTCACATATGAAGAGCCAGGTCTCTCTCTCTAGACTGCCACAAACCATCCATGGGCCATAGCTAAGAACATCTGACGGACCATACCTAGCCTTCACATATGCCTTATGAATTATCTGGTATTTCCTGAGTGGTTTTAATATTTACCTTTTTGGCCAAAAGGAACAATAAAGTAGTATTTTAAAAGTGCAAGCACAACGTATTATAGCACTTGAGAAATTCTTCTAAGTAAGTACCT
The DNA here is from genome assembly GCF_947461875.1 of Haliaeetus albicilla. NCBI lineage: Eukaryota > Metazoa > Chordata > Aves > Accipitriformes > Accipitridae > Haliaeetus > Haliaeetus albicilla. Next base: position 61,344,671 of record NC_091484.1, on the reverse strand, counting down.
GCTCTTTTGGGGTTAGATGAAGTGCATCTCTTCCACAGTCAAAACTGATGGCAGCACAAAGAAGGGAAAACCAGTAACTGTGTAAACTTAAAAGTCTTTATGGTGGGTATGGAATAGTGGGATCAGGGAGGGCAGCTCTTCTTTCGGGCAGCATAATTTGCAAAGACTATTTTCTTTGCCGGAAGGGGGTCTTCCACTTCTTTATCGTGGGAAATGAAATAGCAATAAAAGTAAACTGATAAAGACCTGCAGAAAATGCTATGCAAATTGCTGCAAGTACAGTCACAACCTACTGCCTCAGAGTGCTGCATTCCTAATGCCTCAATCTGCTATTTCACAACATCCTGTATTAACAGCAAAACACATTTCCAAATTGTATCTCTCCATTTTGTGTGTATTCTTTCCCGACCAGGCTTAACTCATTAGAACTAAGAAAATGCCCAGAGGCAATTTAGATTTCCTCTATCTATTGGAAAAATAGAAGCCTCACAAAAAAACCTTTTATCAGTGTGCTATTGGGAAAAAAAAGCTAGGAGGCAGAAATGGGATAAAATCCTTCTAGAGCTCCTTACAGTTGAAAATTGGCCAATTCAAAGAATAACTTCTAAAGCAACAGAGAACGCTTCATCTCTTTTCCAATTACTATTTTCTGGTTAATAAATATGACCTCCCTAGCAAGTACTACAGCTTTCTTAAGGCACTGTAGTTTAAAAAAAAATGGAATTCTAGTAAACTCACTGGCAAAAGAAACACATTTCAGTACTAAAGTACAAAATGTTTGCCAACTATGTTTCAGGCTATCATTCCTTTTCTTGATTTTCTTATGTTGACTGGAGTGAAAAAAAATGAAAAGCACACAAAAATGCTTGCTGTGAAGTACACATTTTGCTGGAAGGAAGAAGTCAGCTATTCATATAGTTGAATTCAGTGGCACAGAGCTGATGTAAAATCTGAAGCACTAATGTTGTATTTCTATAAACTGCAAACAAAGGCTTGGAACTCTGAAAATAAGTAGCTTTAACAGTCTGGCTTCTAAAACAAGAGTCACCAAAATGGTGTTAACTATCAGTTATTAGTTTGATGCCATGGGGGATAAAAGAAATAATGTGGACTCTTACCAGCCTTTACTTTGAATTTTCAGTGGCTGTTTTGTTTCTGACAAAGAGGTCTTACACTAATATACCTGAATTTACTTGCTAAATAAAGCATGTAGATCGCATCGTACTATTTACGCTTCAGCTGTAACTGCTTGCCTTACCCAGAACCAAACAAGACAGGCCCAATTTGCCAATAAATATTCATATCTTAGAGAATCAAAAAACAACTGCTATTTACTAAACTGGAGACGAGGTAGTAACAACAATGTACATGATCTCAAATGGAGACATGTTTGGTTCTCAAATATTGTCAAGCAGTCAAATTCTGCTAGCCTAACTCTTGTTGAGCAGTGATTAGTCCCGCAGTAAATCTCTCTGAATTTCTAGCACTGAAAACAAACAAACAGAAACAAAGCCAGAGTGCTCACAAGAAACGATCCAACTACTTTCAAGTAGGTGGAGGCACAGCTGGTGGTGTCAGATGTTTAGGGGATTTCTTCTGTCTATTTTGTCTTCACAGTTTTAGATCTATATTTTCACCATTCATTATTACCTTCATACTCCTCCATGTATTTTCTTCAGCTGGTGGTTCTTAGGGCCACGTCTTACCCCTACGATACGGTGAAGACATGCAAGTAAAAATGTCACACGCGTCTGGTAGCTGTCCGTTCCCATAGATAAGGTCAGGGGAGAGGCTTGCCACAGAAAGTAGCTTAATGGCACCCAACATGTGAAAGCGACCCTAATTTTCAAAGCAAATTGCCGTTTTCTCTAAGGATTCGCCGTTGCTAGTAAATGATGCCCTCATGCCAGCTTTCACACTGAGAATATTCAATACCCAATGCCCAATGCTTTGCAACACTCAGTTACCACTCTGATGGCACATGGCATACCATAGTAGCAAGGCGTCTGGGGAGGCAGATGCCCTTAAAAACTTTATGCCTGGTGCTGAATGTACCTGGGGTCACCCACGGCAGTTATACAGGAAGAAGTGATCTCAGCTAGTTCTGTTTGGCAAACGCTACCCGGCGTGTTTGTGAGGAGGCCCCTTGATTTGTAAAGTTTTCAAAAGATGAAGCAGATAGATACAGAACACTCCGTCAATAATATCGCTGCAATCCTTCAGATCTTTAGCACAGCTGAATTATTCTGCACTGCGTCCCTCAAATGGTCTGAAACCTTCCATGTTTATACAAAACCAGATACCCCTTCAGGCAAAGAGCGCTCCACATTTCAAAGCAAAGTCAAATACCAAAAAATTATTCATTTGGAACCACAGTGAAAGTTCAGGCATGTTAGTGAGCAGATTTCACTGAAGGCTCTAATGATCTAATCAGGATGACTTAATTGCATTTGGCTTTGAAACCAAAGCACTGCGCCCAAAAAGGAGAGGGTTGTCCTGCAGTACAGTAGCAGTTCCCAGCCGTAAGAGGAACTGTGTGAAAAAGGATCCACACAGCCCACAGATAACTCCTTGCAGAGACTCAGTTGCCATAACAAGATCATCTGGAATTGCAAGCACAAACAGCGTGCCTATTTTTGGAAGTACGCTTGATCTATCGCACATGTGGGGATCTGAACACCTTCTGAGAGAGAGAAAATGATGAGGTTACAAACATTTGCACAACAATTTGTTTAAAAGCTCAGAAAACTCATGAATAATAATCTGGGCTAACCTTTCAGTAATCACTTTCTTCCTGCTGTATAAAGATATATTATTTGAAAACCATCATCACTGCTATCTTTTTTTCCATGCTCCCTCTTCTCCAATATATATCTGACAATTATATTGCAACTGCACTCTGAAGAAAGACCTGGGGACAACTTTTGAAAATTCTCTTTGTAAATCCGTAAACAAAAAAGAAATATAAAAACCCTATGGCCCAAACAGCCCTTTCTATTGATTAAGGTGGAGAGTAACACTGCTTTTATTTTAATTCAAAGGGTTCAACAGTTCTTTGTTCATAAGACTATTTCTCCAGTCTGCTACCCTATTATTGGAAAGTTTTCATCTCCAAGTATGACAGAAAAGCAGAAAAGCTAGTATCCCACAAACTGTTATTATAAAGTTTCTAATTATTTAAGTAGGTGAAAATTAGAAATGCTCGCATTCCTCCTGAAAATTAAAACACACAAACCAAGATTAAGTTAAGAGGAACCCACTAGTCTGAACCCAGTCAATGGGGCTAATCCAAATAATTTTCTGTTAGAATAAAGCACATCTTACAAAGACCAAAAAACCCCACCCTTGGTTAAAAAAAAAAAAAAAAGAAAAGAAATCAGTGCTAAAGAACTCCTCACACCCCTTAGCTAGCTATTCCAGTGGATAGTTTTCCTTATGTAAAAAAAACGGGCTCCAAACAGCATGCATCTTTTCTTGACTTCCAGCTGTTTGGATCTTGACTAAAGTTGGGAACTCCTGCTTACTCTGATGAATAAACTCCTCAGGCTATCAGCTAGAAGGCTTTTCTGCATCTTAACCATTCAACACTCTCTTTGAATTGGGGAAAGCAGAACTAGAAAAAATCTTTCAGGAGCAATTCCTTCAATTCAGTTGGGTAAGTAGCGTGGTCTTCCTAGCATTACTCAAGAGTCCTCTGCTCCTACAAACCCCAAGGCCATGCAGGCTTTCCCACTCCAAGTCATATTGGGAGGTCATGACTGGTTGAATATCCAATGACAGCTCTCAATTTCTTCTGAAGTCTGTGCCTCACAGGCCCGAGTCCTCAGCATCTTGCATGGCCCATGTTCTTTGCCCCTGGATGTACGTCTTGACATCTGGCTGTGCTGAAAATTGCATTACCGCTTTGAGTTGAGTTAATCAGTTGATGCAGGTAATTTTGTACTAAGAACCTTCTCATTGCTGACTATTTCCCCATCTTGTACCATCTACAAACTTTCCCCACTAGCTGATTTTACTGTTTTCTTCCAGCTGCAACCCCAGTAAATGTCACAGGCTATCATGAACAAAACTTCCCATAACTACTGGATGCACTGAAAATTAGTGTGACCAGCCTGGAAAACTAAATGGAGTTGATAACATCTCCTCCATTCTACGTAAATTTTCTAGAATACTGGGTTTTTAAATTTATATTGAAACACTCCTTTTATTCTCAGTGTTCAGCTAGTAAAATTATGTAAAGAATTGTTATGTCTTTATCATTAAAAAAACCCCAAAACACAAAGGCTGTAGGAAGAAAACTCCCTAGCTCCCTAACCTGAACAGCAGTCTGCATAAGTAAACTCCTCAGACCAGATACCATGAGTACAAGACCAACTTAAGAGAAGAGGGCATAATTCTGTCTCTTAAAAATAGAAGAAAAGAAAAAAAATGAAAACAGCTTAGGTCTGGCCATACTGCTGTAATAAAATAAAATTAAAAAAACCCAACAAACCAACCAATTAAACAGAAAAAAAAAAAAGGGAGAAAGATAAATAGTAGAATATTGGCTCTAAAGAATAATGGTTCTTTTGCTGATAAAGCAGGTTATGTTTCAAAAATGCAAAACATGACACATTTTCTAATCCCAATCTCAAACTGTGTAGGGTGATGGATTTCAGACATGTTTCCTGGACCTGATCTGCAAGCAATACGGTAAGACTTGAAAGTTTGTTAAAAAATAAAAATCTTTTGTTTCACTGAAAAGAAACTGGAAATGCCTAAACTGAAAGAACAGATAACAGAGGAGAAAATATTTGGAGGCAAAATGTACACCACTACTGTAGGTGTCTAATAAGAATAAACTTATCAGTATTTACTCCTGCAGTACCCACGCCCTAAGTGTCCCCTGTTAAAGCACACCTCTACCAAAAATGCAATTCTTTTTTTTTCCCCATTTCTAGAGGGACTAATTAATTAACCAGGTTCATCACAATATTCCTCTACCACATCAACAAAGGTGCACAATTCACTTTACTAGACTAAGGAAAGATCTCTGAGTTTCTGTTGTCTTAAAGAAAGTGTGCAAGTGCACGTGCATACATATTCAGATAATAGATCCCATATCTGCTTGTTGGCCCATTAAAGACAGAGGTTTTACTGGCAGAATACAAAAACACTGACAAAACATAAGCATATAAACCCTCAGTCCTAAAGCTGGAACAGCTGCTTTTGACACCCGAAATGCCAAATGCTCTGAATTCACATGCACGCGGAGCATGGTGACAGACGCGAGACCTTTCTGTGAGAATTTTATATGTAGACATGGTCCACCCAGATCTATCCGTTCAGCATATTGGTATATTTACACATAAAACTCTATACTAATCAATGTATATAATGATGTGTGATTGCATTAATATCTACCCTCCATTTTTTTATAGTTTTTACTTGTTTATCATCTCTAACTTTAATTTGACAGGCACTCAACTTTGAGCTTTATGCCTTAGTTTCTTTGCCACAACTATCAGCAAGAAACCTTTGAAAAATGTCTCCCTACTGAACTAGGAAAATAAAATATTAACAGACAAAGTTTCTTGACCAAAGAAAGTTTAGCCTGTTGACAGATATTCAGTCTGTCTGCCATTGAACTCAGCCACATAAGAAGATGGATCATTAAGCATAAATCCATATCTGAGTTTATAATGATCTTTTTTCTATCTCAGTGCAGAGCAGGTCAAGTACTATCTTTTTTAACCTATTCCAGAAAAAATAATGAACAGGGAAGATAAAAGAACTGCTGAAAGTTTCTGAATAGAACTTTCTGCTTCAGATCAACATTTGAAAATCATTCCCAGCTGTTAAATCTGAATTCTTAATTGTACACAAGAGGTTGAAGAGAAAATAATCAGCAGATGCAGCTACAGTTTGTTATATCTGTGATTATCTGTTCTATACATGATTTATGGTTTTCAACCATTTTTGGAGAGACAGGCACCAAATTTATTCTTCCAATACTGCTATCTGTGCACAAGTGTTTAATTATAGGCTCCCTCACATTTTCTATGGAATAATTCTTGAGTGCAGAATGCTATATATTTCAATTCCTGGAGCTTATACTGTCAGAGAACAGGAAAAAAAAAAAAAGGGGATATGTGGTGGCAATTCCAAGATGCTAAAAGTTCAGACCCACTCCCTGTGCTGTTCTGTCCCCTAACACCTGCTTTCCCCAAGCACTCAAATAAACCTAGCCGTAAGAGGGAAAAAAAAAGGGGGGGGGGGAGGAAAAAAAAATAAAAAGGAAAGAAAGAAATGCCTGGGGAAGAGAGGATGAGGAGGAGGGAGGCAAACACAGCAGTTTGGGTTATCTCTTCTTTTTTCCATCACCTCACATATTCCATCTCCATACCCCAGGTCTCAGACAAATCTATAAAATTACACTCTACATGTGCTTCAACATGTTGGTTGAGGGAAGCGAGTTTACAAAGAATTCAAGCCTGAACACTTCTCCATTTGCAGCCTTTAATCATAATGTCTTCCAAGCACGTTAACCTGAATACTAGGAATAACATGATGCTTCCAGGTGTGCTGAAGTGCGCCAGGGTCTCCTCATGTCTGGTGAAGCCTGCATGCAGACAGTGAGGGTGACAGTATGGACTTTCAAGCTCACAAATGTGTTAACAATTTATTGTATAGGTCTATCACACTTTCATGTCAGAGAGGCAAGAAAAATGGATATTTAACCCAGTAAATTGTGTTGCTCCGTAACACAGAAGCCATTACAATATGGATGAGGTCTGGAATCTATTAAAAGACATAATGGAAAATAAAAGCTAAACACATAAATAACTCATCCACTTGGAATTTCTTTTAAAAATATTGAAAGGCATTAGATGCAATCAAGATTAAGTGTCTGTAAAATATATTTTTAAAAGACACACATTTTTTTCACCAGGGCATATGAGAACAAAGCAGCATCTAAAACCTCAACAAAGAGAATCTTTATTACTTCTGCCTAGAAATTTTAGGCTCCAGCCTTAATTCACTTTGTTCCTCATGGCTGTGGTTGGAAACTATAGCAGTTTACTTGGCATGCACTTTATCTATTCTGGCAAAATATTCATTGAGGGCTAAAGATGCCCAGAGACTGCAACACTGAACCTTTCAAACCCAAGGACTAAATATTTCAAGGATGCACTGAGTATACGTTGGCCCGTGGGAGTTCCTCCTCAATGACCAAATATCATGTATTATTCAAGACAAGGTCTCTTTAAAACAGATGGATCAGTGGTATGGAAGTGGTTCTGCATAGACTGAAAATTTTTGACCATAAACCATAAACATGCAATGAAAATTAGTTCCAGCATGCTGTATTTTATGTAGGAGACCTTACGTCTTATAAAAAACTTAAAAATACTTTTCTTGTTAAATTATTCTAATGGTCACTTAGCTACCTTTTGGAAGCTATCAGAATGAGAAATGTACATATACGTAAATTATGCATTTATACTATAGCATTGATTCAGTTAAACTTTTAGCAATGTGTTTTAGCTGAAATAGCCACATATGGAGAGCAGATGAAGCAAACTGAAATTATTTTTTTTAAGTTAAAATCCTAATTAAAAAAGCATATATTCAGTAGAAATACATCTTCCATGAAATATACCTCTGTTCTTCAGTGAACTGTGGAGTATTTCTCTGATCACGTATACATTCTACGAGCACTACACTAAGGCAGAAATCTATAGGACTACTTAAATAACCACAATATATAAACTACCCCAAAGGCACTTTGTTTGTAATAATTTATAGTTTTAACATTTCCAGACTACACAAAGGTGGTGGGTTAACATACCAGCATAGCTCCGGACTTCAGACATTTAAAATAAACACTGGGTAATGACATCGTAGCGTGGCAGTGACTACAAGCATGAAAAGGCCACACAGCAAGCAGCATTCCCCTCTGCAAATGCTCAGGCACTGTCTGAAGAGAAGATGCCTTAAAACAGCTCTGTTAATTACACTTAAAAACTAAAAAAATTTAGTAACCTTATGATCACGGATGTACAGCAGGAAGGAAGGGTAAACAAACACTCCCTAGCCAAAATGCGTATTACTATGTTCTTTAATAGTCTCTTGTAGAGTGGATCACCAGCGTTCCGGACAGCAGAAGGCAGGATCCCGACCCGGCATCCGACTCAGGGGCTGCACCTAACGCCAGACCTGATGAGCCAAGGGACTGACCCCTGGGCTCGGACGTGGGCTCGGTCAGGGCAGTAATTTAAGATTTTGGACGGGACCATGGTTTCTAGACCTCTAGAGATTGAAGAAAAAAAACCAGCCCCAAAATAATAATTAAAAAAGCCTCTTCCCTCCTCTTAGCAAATGGGACGTTGGAAAATGCAGCCTGGGGGCTGTGTGGGATCGCAGGGCTTGCCCTGCAGTGGTGGGTCGGTACGGGCAGCGAAGAGGAGGCGGCTGGGCTCGGGGAGGCCACGTCGGATTCTCCCACACTTCCCTGAGCTGCAGAAAATCCTCAGCTCTGCCCTTTGGCAGCAGCAGGCCATGCCACGTGGCAGGGGCAGGCAGCAGGGCACAGGGCACCCCCGCGTTCTGCCCTGCACCAGTGAAGCAGCACCGGGGAAAACAGAGGGGCTGAAACTGCAGCTCAGAGAAAGACCTCTCAGACCAAGATCCCTTCAGCTTCTCCAGGATCGGCACCAGCATCTTTCCAGCTCCAGCTGCCTGAACAGCTCCTGCCATCTCCTGACTTTGCTTCCAGACGGGGCAGGCACGGAGGAGCGATCCAGGCTGTGAGGTAAATCTGGCTGTCCACAGGGCATGGGGAAGGGGAGAAAGGGGCAATCCCCTTCCAGGTGAGATGAGGGCTTGCAGTCCAAAGTGGGCTCCGAGGAATCAGCTGTGGTCAGAGGAACAACTGGTCTCCCGAGCAGAACAAGGAACATCCCAAAGAGCCCTTTGCTACAGCAATACTGGGTGACTGGGAAAGGTAAAAGCATCAAATACACTCAAGCAAAAACCCCCTGCAGGTACAAAAGGGAGCAAAACACACATACTGCAAAGATGACAACCTGCTCCCCAGGAGATGCACAGCATCTGGCCCAACAAAAGTACCCAAAGTTCCTAAAGTAGTTGTTCTTTTAGTGTAACTACTAGGTGAGCTTTTCCTTCTAGTACAAAAGTTTCCATGATGCAGGTCCCATGCTGAAACTTGACCTGAGCCCTGTATCTTTATAGCAGAGAGAAAAAGAAGCCGCAACATCGAGCAAGTCCTGTGAAGCACTTAGTGTCTGCTCTCCACCATAAAAGATACTTTAGCAGACTTGACAGGACTTCTAAGGGTTGGAGAGCATCTATCTACCAGGGTCTGACAATTCTCAAATTTGTTCCCAGTGAGGACACGGAGGTGTTGTAGGAGCTCAGGCACTGGAGCACAGCAGGCTCTACTGATCGGGGGGATGCTAAGTCGAAGGAGTGCCAGGAGTGAACCACAGGAGACAAAACAGTTGCCGGGAACAAACTCGTAAGTGCACACTTGGAAGTCTTTATCTTCTGCTGCTTGATCTTATTTTTCAAAAAGGAAAAAAAATTATAGTTTCACAACCCTAACTAACAGTTGCTCTATAAATAATGAGATAAAAGGAGAATATGTAACAATAAGCACTTAGACATTTGCCTCATAAGCTATTAGTGAGGAAACACAGGACTATGAAAACAGTAGGTCTGGACACCAGCAGTATTATCCTGCTCCATGTGCCAAGGAACACAGATCTGTTGCACGATGCAACTCGTGCTGCCATGGAGCATTTCAGGCACTGGTAAGAGACCACTAACCTACACAGGACTGTCCTAAAAACATGTACGACTCCCACACGTAACGAAGCACTTTCAGAATAACATCATGATGGAGTGACATTAGGTATAAAACATTTATTCTCCTAAGCAGCCCAAGATGGATGAATTAATAGGTTGTGGACTCAGTAAAACTGGGTTCAGTACAGGTATATCAACACTCTGACCATTGACAAATTTGTGTCTCAGCTTCCCCACTTCAAAATGAAACAGTACCTCGCAACTCTATAGGGATATTGTAGGACTGCAATTCTTTATTGGCTGTGACAGCTGTCAAAAACCTTAAGGAAATCATAAATTACGTTACTGATTATATGATTATTGATATGCCTTGCTGTCAGTTAAAGAGTTTTGCTTAGTAACGTAAACAGCTTTAGCAATGTAAAGAGCTAATTAAAAAGCTAAATAAAGACTAAGTAAGTTGAATTTTTTCCCACCTTGCACAATTAAGTTCAGGAAATTTGGGAGACCTTTGTTGGTTCTGCCACTGACAAATGACAATCTTTAAGGTAATCGTTTAAAAAAAACAAAGCAACAACAGACCATGAACTCCCAATGCTATGCTGCAACCAATGAATACAATATATGAAGGGATTCAAAGTAACAGTAGGAAAGCAGCATTACTCCTCTATACGGCTCTGACAGGACCATAAAATAATGCAAGGTTAGTTCTGATGCGTGTATTTCAAAAGTAATGTTGAAAAACTTCAGCACATTCAGAAAAGAGCTATAAAATTCTGAATTATGGAAGATGCCAGAGAAGCTCTCCCTACAGGCCTTATCCAAAAGAATAAAAAAAAGTGACTTGATCATGTAGTATGGGTACAAGAAATTTCTGATAAAAGAGTACATTTTAATTCAGGAAAAAAAAAGCACGTGAGACAGGAAAAAAAAAGCTATTCTAGCAATCAGTTTGGTCCTAACAATATTAGGATTATGTTACTATTAGATTATGTTTCTGAAGCTGAAATCCTGATTTGAGTTGATGGAAAGAGTTGGGACTTCAGCAGGACAAAAATCAGAGGGACAAGTTTAGCTTCAATTCATATTATTGAAGAGAGCTTTAAGAACTGAAATTTGCTCATCGTACTTTTCTTTGTTACTTATTACGAGGTCTGGTTGCCACGGTATTAAAAAAACAGAAAATCATAATGGAAATGGTACAGGATATAGTAGCTTGCAACAGTTTAACTCAGGTGTTTAACAAATGGATGAAAGTCCAACAAATGATTGGTGTTTTCAAGAACATTGTTTAATGCCATTTAAAGGTACTTGACTAACAGAGCTTTCAGTAATGTAAAAGTTGCATATTCCACTGAACACAGTCAGACAGAAAATACATCATAAAGAAGGATGCTAGGTCAGCTGCCAGTTGGCCAGTATTTGGGTTTTGTCATGATTATGATTTGACATGCAGGACCATATCAGCTTTCTCAATTGGTATCAGGGTACCACCTTTCTGGACGAGTTTGGTTTCAGCAAGAACTAGCGACACATGAAAAAAGTATTCAACAAAAGTTCCAAATCTGTGCATTTTTATTTCAATTCACAGCAACTAAGAACCCTCCTCACCAGTTGGGCTCAGCATCCTTCTACCGCAAAATAAGGCCCTGCTTAAGTTTGAATCACTTTTTGTGATGCAAGATTATGCCAAGTCTAAATCTTAATGGAAATGTCAAACTGAAGCTACAACAGATATTTCCTTTGCAACTGCATCATGCAAACAAGCCTCTATGCAAACAGAACAAAAGGACAGCTAAAGCTTGGTTTTATTATAAATTGGTCAGGAACTGATGAGACAGAGAGAAATTTGTTTTGAATGTAGATGTCTAATGTTATCTGTGTTTTACCAGCCTTGTGGTTGCAACTTTAGTTATCTTGCTGCTTTTCCAGTAGCTGCGTCATTAACAGAAAACATCCTTAGACCTCCTCATTTCTCCTGGCAAAAAAGACAGTGCCACCTCCAAACAGGTAATTAAAGCAAATGCCACTCAACTGGACACAATAATCATCCACCCAAACTCCACTTTACTTATGAAACTGAAGGGAAAAAGGGCGCTTGTTGGGAAAACCACATTTTCATCTTTTTAGATGACCTACATAGTGAAAACCACAGAAAGGAAAATTTGGCTTGTTCTGCCCCCTACATCACTCCAGTAAAACAGAGTTGGTTTAAATCAGTAGGACTGCAGAAGTCCAACTAAAGTCAGGAACTGTATGAAGTCATGTCTGACAGTGTTTTCTCTAGCAGACTATCCTGTGTGAAAAAGTGATGGGGAATCAACAGAGTTCATGCTGAAAGGACAAAAATAATGATTACTCTGTAAGCAGTATAGCTCACAAACATTTGTATCCATGATACACACTATGTTTAACTGGTCTGTTGATATGCTCTGCCTTCAGTTTTATGAGCTTTCAGTCTTGCTCTACAACAGCCACAATGAGAACATTAAATCTCCAAGCAACCCAGCTCTTGTAATCCTGCCAACAACAGTACCGCTTAGCTCCAGATACATCAATGTCTAATTGCCACAAATATATATGTTTGTTTTTATCATCACTGGCAGTCCACAGTCCTATCACCATCTATGTAACAGACAGCTAAAAACACAGCCGTGAGAAACCCTGGAGCTGACTCAGCTGTACTAGGAACTGAACACAGAAATTTCCAAATCACTGTACATCCTGCCTGCTGAGCTCCTACAGAGAGGATAAAGGGAGTGAAAATGTTAGAAATTTCTGTGTTTCATCTCACCCATTGCTAACAAGCCAAAACCACTCTATTTGAGTTTTGAAACTGTTTAACTTGAGGAATTCCTTTTTACAGTCCCCTAAAAATGTTCCAATGGCAGTTCATGTACAGCAAATTGAAGCTTCATGAGAGCCTTCTTCCCTCTCATGGAGCTTTGAGACCCAAAGGAGTGGGGTCTATGGCTCCCCCCACCTCTGCAAACACAGCTGGGATACCGGGAATCTTGTCCACAGAGGATTAAGAGTAACATCTGGCCATGACCACAAATACAGTGTCACAATCTTTGGATGCCCATTGGAAACTTCATTTAGTAGAGCTTTGTAGATTGAGTCCTGGTTCCTGCTCCAATGCTAGAGGCTGTTCCAGAAGTCAGGAGGAGGAAAGCTGGCTGCAAAAACCAGCTTGCACAGGAGAAGCCATGAGAGGTGGGAGAGGAGGTGTCTATGCACACCCAGAACAATTCTGAGACATGATAGATGAGGAGAGTGCAGCACACAGGACATGCTGTACTCTGGGGAGCTTAAGATAGCCAGGCTCAAGGACCTTAAAAAAGATACAAGTTTAAAAAAACACCTGGAGCTGCTCATATGAGCAGCAGAGACCACATGCAACCATGTTGTACAATGCCCTGGGAGACAACAGCTACTGAATTTAGCAAGAAAGGAGCTGCAAACAACTGACGCTGCTCGTCGCCACTCTATTAAAATAAACAGAACACGTTACTGGTTAGAGACCCAATAATAATATTTTCCTGACAGAGTGCTTTTTTTTTTTTTTTTTCAGATATTTCAAAATTGAAGAGGCAAAACAGTAACTGATCAGAGAGAGTTGCTTCAAAAACATTTAAGGTGCTTATGGTTAAATATTTCCCCAATAATTGAACAGCACAAAGAAAAAATAAGATTGATTGTCACTACAGATGATCAGAAGTACTGTCTCCTCTTGATGTAAAGCTGTGCAGTTTAACAAATACTACTCTCTGAAGGAGGAAAGACGACTATTATTTAGGTCCCGTGTTGATTCAACACGCTTAGTCTGCCAGGCACATGTGGGCTCCTTGCGAGGCAGCAATGGGTGCCCAGCAGAGCTGGCCAGAGAAGCGGGAGGGCAGTACAAAAGCGTTTCATTTGGAAACAGAAAACAGGTTAAGTACCTTCCAGTATAAGTAGTTTCATAAAAACTTATTTTCTTCTGAACCTACTTGATCACTATCACACACAAGAGTATTTGGAAGATAGCTTTGTTAGTGCACCTGGTCTCTCCGTGGACTCCCCCTCTACCAAATTATTTTGATTCTCAAGTCAGTATTTTTCTTATTCCAGACTCCCATTTGCCAGTGTGGTATGACAGGGAAGATACTGCAATTTCTGTAACATCACTGAGTTACCATTTTCAGCACTGCCAAAGTGTTTGTTTTAAAAGAGGCTTCTCTTCTCTCACCTTTTATTTGTATTCAAGGAAGTTCTACTGTCACTGTTAGCAAACTGTGATACATAGACTCTAAAGAGTCTAACAGGAGAATCCGATTTTTTTAAAATAGAACTGTAATTTATGAATTAAATAACTAAATATTCTATTGCTTTACTTTTCCAGACTGTCATTACTCCTGTTTCCTCCTTCAACTATCCTACACGGGCATCCCACACAGTACATACTAAAAACATATAGTTCTTTCCGAAGGCAAGAGTGCAGGATAGTTAAGAAAATGTTGCAAGTATGGCTACTAGCTATACAGGTTTGGTTTCAAGAAATACATTGAGTCAAAAATTACAAGTGAACCATCCTGAGAAAATGACTGGGAAAAAAAATAACAGTAAGTAGAAAGTCCCCAGACTCTTTCAGCAGCACTGACACCACCGTCACTGCCCAGGTTAACAGCAGCGGTGCAATGCTCCGAACACCAGAAGCCCCTCTCGCCTCTCCAGTGCAGTCAAGCCTTGGGAGGCACCAGGGGGGCATTTTGACTGCCTACAGATTAATTAAAAGCTCAAACTAAAAATCATAAGCCCCATATACACCACTGAACAACAGACATCATAAGAGCATGAAGAGAGAAGAAACTGCCTTGGCTAACAGGCAAGTTAATGGCCACTGAAACCAGTGACCTGGCTAGGTCACTGGGACATTTCATGGCTCAAAGCTCGACCCAATGGTTGAGCTGTCCCCTGTCTCAGTGAAGCCAGGATTTCACCTCATCAAGGCTCCTGCTTATCTGGTAATCATCTCTCTCTTTTACTTTCGGAAATAAATGAGACATGCTGAGAAAAGTAGCATAACGAAGTGATGACTGTGTATCTTTTCCAGCATCAGCATTTTATTAAAGGGGTTTGTTTGCCAGCTTATTTTTACAGGAGCTCAGGAGGCCCGCCTGCATATTTGAGAGCCTGTGCTCTGCTCCAGTTTTTGATGACAAAATGCCAAAGTTGAACATGCAATGCCAAACATTCCAGAAACCTCCAGCACAATAGCTGCTTTAAATGATGTCTTACTTTTCCTGCTCCGCAAGCCATACAGAGCAGCAAAAATGTTCTCGTCCTTTTTTTTCTGAACACAGTAAGACACAGTAATGGTATACAGTTACCATTTCCACATGGGAAATCAAACAAGCAGACTTGCCCAGCTCTTTAATTCCATGTTGTGCAAAGCTATGAAGATGGGCAGCAGAATTCACATATCCTACCTTTCAAGTACATACTGTGTACTACATACAGAGACATGCCACAAATCAACTTCCCAATCCATATATAAAGGGACTTGTTTCCTATGCTGTGTAGTGTATTATTTGTAAAACACTGAATTGTGTTTCCCCCAAATAAACTGCTTAAAATAGCCAGAAAATCACTGTAGAACTAGTACGTCAAATAGGAATTGAGAAACAGCAACAAAACCTCTTTTGAATGAAGACAAAATAAAACAAAAAATATTGAAATATAATGTATTTTTACCACACTGTTCGGAACGGTCCCCAGTTGGGGATTAGGTCTCACAGTGCAAGGTGCTGCACCCAGACACTGCAAAGCCTGAAGAAGACAACAAAGTCCACTCAAAAGCCACAATGATCAAAATGTACAGTCAAAGAGAAAACATGAATATACAAAAAGGTTGCAAGAACAAAAAAGTACATACCATTATGGTCAGTTCAGTAAGGTAGCAATTAGCATACCAGCTGCCCAGTCATTCATGAGTGCTGTTCAGGCAACATGATAGGTCTGAGTTTTAAAGAATGGTTTGAAAGAGGGTGTGTAACCAACTTTGAGGAGATCCTAATAAAAATGTGAAGAAGTATGTGGGAGTTGTTTGAAAACGTTGATGTAGCCTAGGGACTTTCAGCACATCTCTCCCGTAACTGCCAATGCAAATGTCATAATGAAGCACTATGATTCACAGCAGGACAATGTAAATGCTTCTGAATCTGAAATGCAGTTGACCAAAACTATCTAAATGAAGGCAATTATGGAACGACCCCACAGCACTGTGCACCACAAAACCTTCATGCACTAAGAAACTCATCTAAAGACCAACAAATTCACTGGATGTCTTTCTAATGACTGTGCTATATTAAGTCAGCAACTTAAGTTTCAACAAACTACTTCATTCCTCCAAACCAACGCATTAACATTTTTTCAGTTACTGAAAATGCTATCAAATCATAATGGAGATTTTATGTTTAGGTGCAGCTGGGAAAAAATGGATGCAAGTGGGGTCATCAATTAGAAATTGGAAACTGCTGGGATACTAAGGAATCCAAGTTTGTTTGAGCAGGAGGATATCTGGGTGATAAAATAAATGAAAAGGTTCTAGTTTGTGTAACAGTTTTCACTCAAATGATGGTTTGTCCTTCCAAAAAAAAGAAAAAAAAAAGAAAGAGAAAAAAGCAAGCAAAGAAACAGAAGTAATTCCTATTATGTTTGATATTCCAGTATATTGCAAATGAGAATACATGCACCTCTCTTATTCCTTTTGCTCACAAATTTGCATTTCTTCCATCCCCACATATTAGAAATTTACTTTCTTCTCAGTTTTTATCCAGACAAGGCAAAAGTTGTTTTTCTGCAAAATCTCCAGCTTATCCACTTTATTGTTTGAAAGATGCTCCACTTTTCAGATTCCTAAATTAAGAACTAACAAATGCCACCTAGCATGAGTGCCTGAAGGTTCAACAAGGTGTTAGTACTTGACACCCTCACATATGCACCTTCAAAGAATATTCACAGTCACAGGGCAAGAGGAAGGTAAGTTCTGATACATATTGACACATGTAAAAAAAAAAAAAAAGAAAAAGGACATAACCATATATATGAATGCATATGAGCTGCAGTTACACTGTGTTCCAAACACCTGTAAAGAGTAATTTCTTAAGGCAGGTACACAATATGGAGAACACATTGCAATCAATGTTACTTTATTCTTTTTTGTTTTATGGGACAGTCTGACATGTTCAATTACTCCATTTCAGTATGGAACTCAAAGCAGACACAAGATACCAGGTAGTACAGTACAAAGAGCTCACTACTGCAGTATGATTGAGTTAGGAACTCTTAAAGCAGACTATATGATTATGAATCACTCAACAGAAAAAATCCACCTAAATGATGAGCTATTCTAAGACAATAAGTGATATGTATTTTTTCATCAAATAGGTTTAAACTATTTTACATTAAGCTTTTTTTCCTTCTGTCCCTCCCCAACAGGAACAGATTATGATGATTATATCCAAGATTTGTTATTCAAGTTCTAATTTATTGATGATAATATACAAAATCCTTCCTAAATTAAGGCCAAGAAAAACAGCCTTGCCCACATAACAATGCAAGGCATTACTTCACGTGTCTGCAAGAATCCCAGAGCTTCTACTTCCGTAGTTCTTTCATATCCTTTATGGTAGCATATCCAGCTATGCAGTATCTGGTCTACTTTTATAAAACTTTTGTAAAGCTTTACAAAGTTATTTGCACTCCTTTTTTGTTGAATTTTAAGTGCCTTTGTTATTGATGCTTGAACAATTACTAAAACCTGCTTTCCAATTAGCTTTAGAATCCAAATGTGTTACTTTGCTAGGCTTAAAAGTGGCACAAACTTCTTATGAATTTGTCTTTTTTCTCTGAAGAAATTTTCAAACAATCCCTTATCACAGATTAAGAAGTTTCCTATTTTCAATTAGTTCTTTCTTGTTTTAACGGCTGCTGGGCATACTGAGATGCTTAATACAAGTCCTATAGTACATAAAAGCTTTATACACGTCATCCACAAGCATCTGAGAGCACCTACATTACAAGTAGTCAGGGAAAAAGTTACATAGATATTTAAATAGGTTATGCCACCTTATCCATGTTGCTAAGTAAGTTTAAGCTAAAACCTACCATATGCAATTCTGGAATGCTCATATGTTAATTTATACACTGATTATTTCTGCAGTATGCCGACACTACAAAGTAGTAGTGTAACACTACTTTTTAGTGTAACACTACACTGTAAGTGTACACTACAGTGTAACATTGCAAAGGCTCTTGTTGGTTTGCTCCACAGTTTCACTGGACAGCAATGTAGTTTCATGCTTGAAACTCAACAAAGAGGTTGCAAGAGTCTTCAAACAGATGGCTCCGTGCTTGTGCTAGTGACTCTGGAGCACAGCACTACCACAAAGGTCCTTATGCATCTGGCTGTTTTCAGTGAAAACTCACTGACTGATGCACAAAACATGATTACAGTGCATTGCATGAAAACAAGATTAATGCAGAAGTCACAGTGAATAGTGATTTACAAATTCTCTCTGCAGCTGTTATTGTATAAAATTTAAGTATATGGTCTATTTGCAATTAATTGCATCTACATCAGCTTGCATCTATGGTCAGCCTACTACAAATACGGCATGAAGGACATCAGGCCATGAACAGGGATATACTTTAAAACAACCTTACCTCAGGGACTTAGTGGGTGCTAAATAGTGTCTTTCACTTCCAGGTTTACTAGCTTCTAGAGAACAGCTGCGGTTCATTGTCAAAAGAATTCCTGTCTTACAGGTAACGTCCATATTGGTCACAAAACACCCAAGTCCAACTTTTTTTACACTGTTTGATTAACTGCAAAGAAGGTAATTTACTGGAGATAATGAATGCAGAATTGACTGCCAGCACCAGCAACTGGACCCAGTGAGGAACCGAAGGTAGAATTAGATGTGACAAGAGCCACAACTGTGTGCAGCTTCTGGGAAGACAACTGGTGGGCCAGGTTTGACTAGGTCATCTTTCTTTCACAAACAATAACAATGTTTTATTCTTCCCAGAAATCTGACAAGAGTAAACCTGAATGGTTTTCCTTCCAAGGCAAACAAGGGACATGCCTCTTCTCTAACACATATCAGTATAAAAAGAAAATGCTCTTAATAATAACCATGTGGTGATAACCCACCTCATTACTACCAGGGCTTTTTCATTTCAAGACTTCTCATTTCCTTAGAATATGAAAGTAGATCAAATATAAAAGGTCCATTTGTGTAGCACAGCAGTGGTTAATCTTCACTACAGAAGGCAAAAGTAATCCCTCTTTTGCTGTCGTCTACATGCCGCTGCCGTAATTGGCTAAAGGGCTCCTGGCTACTCTTCCTGTGAAAAAGAAACTATCCCCCTCATATCTGCAGGGCAGAAATTGTTGATGTGGAGAACAGTGCCCATTTCTCTTTCGTTGGGTTTTTTTGTGCCCAAAATAAAATAGGTATTAAATAATGAACAAGAAGGAAGACCTTAGAGGCAGGAGCTTGTCTCTACAGGAGGCACCATACAAGCACTAAATGACTCTCTCCACTGCTGCTTGCAGGCAGCAAAGACTTCGCTCGGGAACAATTGTATGTAGGACCCTTCTCCTGACGCACACTGATTGGAAGGGTGGGGCAGTGCCAGCAAATTGGGCTACAGATGAATCCTACCCACCAAACAGGGAAGAAAGACTCCCTTACAGAAAAGAAAACAAATAATAAGGGAGTAAACATTAGAACTGAACTCTCCTTTTCATTAGTAACATACCACTGTAATCTAATTTCTGATTACTCCCAGTACATCCTTTTTTTCCTACCCTAATTTCAGGCACGCTAGAACCATAAGCTTGGTTTCCAAGATCAAAGAAGAACTATGAATTTTCTCCTCACTCCTTCAATCTGCTGGTCAGCCAGGTATCTGCTTGCCACTGCACTGCCCTCATTACTGTGATATATAAGAATAAACATACTTATGCTCTGATCTAGCAGACAAAAGGTGCTCATAGATCAGTCCCCAGTGCATTTGCTGTCCACGAAACCTGTCTGCAACCTTCTAAGGAACATTTCACTTCTCACCTCTACCGAAAATGAAGGTATTTGTTATTCAGATGTCAGCTCAGTGTCTCCCTGTCTCTCCTTAAACTTTGCAGAAACACACATATGCTTAACTTCAAGAAACCTGCCTAACATCCATAGTACCATAATACCTTTAAAGATAAACACATGTACAGGAGCCTGCAAAATGAGATCTTTAGGTAAGACCAAGAAAAAATGTAGAATGAATGAAAAAGTCTCTGTAAAGGAGTTGCTAAACCCTTCAAAACAATAAGAGGGAGTAGTCAGCACATTAGTAGCCAGTCTTGTGCCTCTTGCACATCTGCAAATACTTTTGAAGGCAATGAAAATATGGGTACACAGGCAATAAAAGAAGGTACAGACAGAGCATACACCTTAGCTTTTTCCCAGCTCATAAACCCCAGCTTTAAGCTACAGCTAAACCAGCACAATACTAGATCAATCCAATGGCAATAATTGAGCACAAAAGCTCTTAAAATTATATATTTGGAGTATTTATACAGGTTTCCATATTTTTTTATATCTCCAAGAACATTAAATGAATTACCATTTATGTGTGGTAATATAGTATGTAATAATAGAAATTAATTTTCTTCAAGAAACATCTTCTAAGTTTTATTGCTGTATACTAATAATTACTGCTAACTTATGAACTATTTTCTCTTCACTTGCTTCCATCAGCTAGTGCAAATGACTCTCATGCCTTTTGCAAAGCACAGAAAAAGTTGCAAATCAATTGTTGTTATTGATTTGCTACCACTAGACACCTCTTAAATAAATGTAATCAGACACTTTGGCAAAGATCATTGTGTTGCCACCATTCAATGGAAGGAGTTGAAGTCACATGAAACGAAACTGTTGGGGGGGGGGGGGAGGAAGAGTTCTGCAAAGCACACAACTCTGAAGCTTGTTTTGCCTTTCGTTCGTGTCCTGTCCTTTGTCCCCTAACCCCTCCTCACCTACCCACCATGACAGCGTGAAACCTACCCACGCTCCCTCCACCATCCCCACCGAGGAAGGGAAGACCCCTGCCACGGTCAGCCTGGAGTAATGAATGCGCTGCCTGCGGTGCTGCCGCCGCTTCCCTCCCAGGGTGGGCTTGGGGCAGCGTAGGGAGCTCGCTTGGGGTTGCCTCCTCTACCCAGTGGCCTTTAGGATAGCTATTCTCCTTTTGAACTTCAACAAAACTGTCCAAGGCAGTTTTGCAGACAAAAAGACACATAATCAATCACACAAGCTTGCTCCTCTTAGGAAATGAGTCTAAAAGCCAAATAAGCCCGTGCACCTGATGAGGTTGTGTACTGCAGGCAGGTCAGCAAGAAACAGAGAAGTGGCTTTGGAAGGCAGATGGAAAAAGGAGGTGGCTGATGCTGACAGAGAAATCCAGCTGAGTGTATTTTAGTATTGTCCTAGGAGCTGATCGCATCATCTGTGGCTGTGGGGGAAACAGGAAATCCCAAACGACTTACTTTGCTAGTAAATTAAGACTCTAAGCACATTACCAAAGAAATCCTGGATCTATTGAAGTCAAGAAGCACTATGACATTAATGTCAATGCACTTACAATTTCACCCTCATCTGCACTAGGACCCCAGCACGAGATTTATTATTACAGCCTGGATTACAGGGTTTTATTGGGTGTATTGGCTCTCATTTAATTTTTAAAGTCTGATTTAAATATAGCAAATAAATTGTGACTCTGTATTAAGATTCCATGAATTTTAGTTCATGATGTAGCATTTTGGCACAGGACTGTGGACTTCACTCTGTCCCTAATTAGGTGTGCAGCACTCTCATTTACTTAAATGGGATCTACTCGTGTGTCTCTGGAGGGACAAGTGAAACAAATGATTATCTTGTATCTGAATAAAAAATTTTGCTATTAGTAAAAGAGCTTCAGCAGTGACTGCTTGGGAAGGGTAAAGATGAAGGATTACATCCTGAACTAATCTAAGGCTGAAGACATGTATTTATGCTCAGCTGATCTAACAGCTCAGCGCAGCTGGAAGAGGGGGACTCCTTCTCAGTCCTCCTGCCCCCATCCCAACCACATATCCCCATCTCCCTCCCTATGCGTAAGGTGAAACAATTTGTCTTCTCCTCTCATTCGCCAACACCAAGGTTAATTTTCTCTTGTTTCAGTGAGCCTTTAACCAGCGTGTGGGAAAAGAAGAAAAGAAGGATAGCGGATCGTTAGATCAGTATAGCCATAACGTGCAATTTTACCCTAAGTTAGCCTTGCTGCAGTAAAAATTAATGGAAACAGCTGATTTATACTTATTGGATAAATGGCTTGCCCAAGGTCACAAAAGAAGAATCCAGTGGCCCTGGATACCCTCATCTCCCAAGCGACACTTACATGCGTCAGTGAAACCTGTGCCTTTCTCCTTCAACGGATACATTTTCATAGTCATTTGCCTTTAAGAAAGTAAAATTAAAAAGTGAAATTAACTAGATGCCATACCACTGGCATTCACGGTATTCCTCATATCAAGTACAGACAGAGTCAGCGGGAGCCACATCCTGTCTCTTGGCTCTTCCAGCTGCCTCCTCCAGCTTGCCCTGTCCCTCCGTGCCTGCCTCTGCCCTGGCCTTCGTGGGGACCTCCGCTCCTTACCGCGGGTCCCCCACCTCTGCGCCTCATCGGGGGGCCACACAGCACCCTGCGGACAGAGGCGTGTTACCCAGGCAGGTGCGCAAGGGCGACAGATGCGAACAATAAAGCCAAAAGGAATGCAGTATCTCATGCTTCACAGCAGAAGTTAATGGCTGAGAAAAGAATATCATGACACAGTACAGGCACATAAAGTTGATGGAAAATT
Organism: Haliaeetus albicilla; assembly: GCF_947461875.1. Lineage (NCBI taxonomy): Eukaryota > Metazoa > Chordata > Aves > Accipitriformes > Accipitridae > Haliaeetus > Haliaeetus albicilla. Next base: position 61,321,921 of record NC_091484.1, on the reverse strand, counting down.
CACCTAAAACCACCTGTAAAACTATGTTTTGTTAGTGATTTTCCCTATCAGCATTATCTGCACAGATTTATGGGCTAAAGCGTTTCCAACAGCAAATACAAATGCTGATGGAAAACACTGTGTCTAAGCTTTTATGCCAAATCCAGCCTATAATTAACTTTGCATAGCTTTGACAGCTGAATTAAAAGATTCTGTAAATTCCCCAGATCACGACTGATCAAAAGCGTGAGCAGTATTCACGGAGGTGTGTGAACTCCTGCCCTGCTCAGATGGTCGAGCCCTGTGCTGACGCCAGCACTTCAGTGGTGGCACCAGCTCGTAGAGCAATGTGGCTCCATGAAATTCGCTTCACGGGCAGACTGGGTTTTGAGGCAGAAGGTTTCCCAAAGCAGCCTGTAGAAATGTGTGTCGGCTTTTCCATCATCCAGCCATATCCTCTCAATAATCCAGTCATGTATTTACTAAGGTGGATGGCACTGGGACGGCTCAGCTGTAACGGCCATGAGAGTACACAAGCAAAACAATTTTTGCTGGATTATCACATCCATTCCTTGCAGGAAATCAGGCGTAGGAGGTGATTGATTTTTGGAAGCAACCTCTTTGCTCACACTGCTCCAGCACAGCGTTCCAGATACCCTGGCAGCGAGAGCCTCTTGCCTTAATTCACCCAAGCCAACACATACCAGCTGGCCTTATGCCAGCACTCTCCTTTACTTTAACTAGGCCCTTTGTGCCCCTCTTCTTCATCCATCTAATGAATTTACAGAGAACAACCAAACGCCTCCAACAGCAAAGCTCACTGGGACGGGATACCATTTTTTCAAGATGTGCTGCCTGTTCCCCCTCAGCCCATGAGCTCCCAGGATGGCCTCCATGCCCTTCTCTCTTTGGGGTGATCTCTCTCGTTAAAGTGGACAGCTAAGTTAGGAAACATGACCTACTGCCCATGAGGAACATAAGCCCCCTGCCAGAGGCAGGCAGCAGCAGAGACATCGGCGGGGCCCCAGTCTGAACCCGGCCTGAAAGCAGCATGGCTCCTCATCCTGGCTGCTAAGCAGAAAGGACCATGCTGATGTTTTCCTCGATTTTTGCTTAGTTTCTGTTCCTGAGTCAGAGCTATTCATTACAGGTGAAGGATCTTCCCTGAACTGTCACTTTGAGGACAAGAAGACAAAATTTCTTCCTTTCTCTTCTTCCCATGTCATGGGTTGTAGCTACCACAAGGGCACATATCCTTCAGGACACATTCTCCCTAGCCTTCAAATCTACCAATGCCACGAAATACTCCATTACTTGTTGGTAGCTGCTTGGGAAAGCTCTGGGCCACACCACTGTTCAGCCTGAATTTGAATGTTGTTCTTCTGTTTCAATAGACCGATAAAATTATGAGTATAGTCCAAATCCAACATTGGTCTTCCCATGAAACTAATGAGCTCTGGACCAGAATTAAATTAAATTTCAGTGTTAAAGGTATTTTCTGTTTCAGACAGTTTCAGCATTTGATTAAAGGCTGATTAGACATTAACATAAAAGATGTTGACATTTAAAAAAATGCCATTGTAATTGTGTCAATTTACATTCTAAATTAATACAATTATCTAAACGAGCAAACTGTAGCATAAAACTGTTAGCTGCTCCTACTAACCAGCAGCTGTAATCTGACCTATTAATGAATTACCTAGATAAAGGTAAAAAAGTCTCAAGTTTCAATTATACATAAAGAAAGTTTCATTTCAAAAAATCAATTTATATGCAAGTCAAAGTTGCACTGCAGGCATGAAAAAGTATAATATTTTGGATAATTGGTTTTAGGAAAAAATACAAATTACAAAAATATCTCCAAAAGAAAGTGTCTTTAATTGCATATAAAGTAGTTTATGATTATTTCCTGTAATTAAAGCCATGATTTGCTGGGACTAAGCCTTTTTGCAGATGAGTAAGGTATTTTTGATTCACACAATCCTCACTAAACCAGAAAAGCAGAGTAGTTGCTGTATTTAAATGCATGAGCATAGACTTGGCTTTTCATGTATTATTTAAATCCAATCCAAATGTAATTACAAGCCTTTGTATAAGATCTGAAAGGGCCTTGACAAGGATGACCAGCTGGCCTCTTCCTTGCCACGGCACTGGCCCTGGTCAGAAACTCCAGGTTTACTCTGGGTCTCGCTCCCAGACTGCATGGTCCCTCCAGTGAGAAGGACACAGCAGCAGGAGATGGCGAGGACTCTCCATACCCCTGGAGGTGATGGTCCCATGGAGCCAGTGCTCCCCCAGGTTGTGGAGCACCCCCAGCTCCTGCCTTCACTGCTGCTCCCTTGGAGTCCTTGGGCGAGCCCACAAACTGCCTGGTCTTTCTCTCTGCGTTTTTTAAGAGTGGATTACAGGCCACCTGTCTTCCTCCTGGGATTCACTCAAGGTGAGGTTAAAGAGGACTCTCTGAGGAGATCTGAACGAAACAACCTGAGGGAAATAGGTGAGATGTATTTTTAGCTAGCACGGAGCAGTCTAAGACGCAGTGGGCAAGCTTGTTGGTGGCCATCAGATGCTAATATGTTTCAGGACTTGCCTAGTTTGAAGGCAGAACTCCTGCCTTCATTCCACCTGTTTCCAAGATCCCTGGTAAGCCAAGGCCTGTTTTTATTCTCTTAACACAGATTCACTTGTTAGACTTAAGCTAAGGTCTTAAAAGTTAAGTTGTACCTTAATTTCTGAAGAACACTGTGAATAAGAACCTTCTGCTTCTCTCCACCTAATGCTGTCAGCGTTCTGGTATTCATTTCTACATGGTCGATGAAAGGCTAAAGCACATTTCAGCCAATCCTGTGATCTTTTAGTGAACAAGAACCGCAAAAAAGGAGGAAGCAACCTTGTTGTGTTCTCTGCCTAGAATCCTCCCAAACCTCACGTCACTATCTCAGGGACATAGTGCACTTAACTGCTATGCAGATCAGCTATCTCAAACATGGCTGCAAAAGAAGAGTAGATCTTAAAATCTGAACACGAGGGGCGAGGCAGGACAGCACACCTTGGACATTGCATCTGTGAGAGAGAGATCAACTTCCAAATCCTTCCAGCCACCTTTGTGGCAAGTGAGACCACCTTCCCTCAGGTCTGCATCAGCATTGGAGCATCTCTACGAAACTGAAAATCAAGATGCCTGATTCTCACTCTTTACAAGCACTTAGGAAGAGAAGAGACACCAAATTTTCTCTTCAAAAGCTCAATACTTTCCCAGACTAAGGAATATCCATGCCAGGATGAGATATGCAGACAAACAGGAGGACAGGACCAGCCAACGCAGCAGTGTCATGTACAGCCACTTCCACCAGATGGAAGTTTCTTGAAGAAAGGGAAGTGCTAAGTTCCCTGTCACAGGCCTGAGTGACGGAGCTTGCCTGCCCCCTGTATTAAATCATCCCCATTTGTGCTTCTGCTGCACACATCGTCACTTTAGTGTCTGCGTCCTTCCTCAGACGAATGTGCGCTCTGGAAAGGCTCCCGGCAGCGGCTGCGGAGGAGAGGGAACACGAGCGTTCACACCAGGGCAGGGAGGCACTGACCTGCCACTCTGACACGCAGGTTTGCAAATCAGATGTGACATGAGTAAATGCAGGGCACGGTTTCATCACCACTGCTAAGCACTGCACCAAAGGCACCCAGCGAGACAGTATGGGTGCATAACTCAATTTCTGACGCACCTTTTTTTTCCACCCTGAAGTTATTGCCTTTCTGTTTCCAACATTAGCAGATAACGAAGAGGTCCGCTCGCTTCACCCTGGATCACAACAATACGCAGAAGTATGTCCAAGCCTCTCTTTTTTGATCAAATCATTGGACTTCATATTTACACCTTGCAAACTGCAAAGCTAGCAAAGCCACAGGGTATGGTGCAATTTCACCTTGCAAATGCTCAGAGGCACATGGACGAAGACAAAATGCCTTTGGGACCTTCCTAAGGAACTAGCCAATGACCAAGATGGTGCAGCCAGGCTGTGTTTTTTCTGCTGCTAGAAAAGGATCAAATTTAACTTGCTTGAATGACAGATTCTATTTGAAGGCTCATGTTTTTCCTGAAAAGTTCAGGTTTGTATTTGCTGTGTACAATGGTTACACCTCACAGGGAATGCATTTATGGCATTTCCTGCTGCACAGAGGAGGGATTTCCCTTTGTGCAGTGAAGTATCCCAGTCTAAGCTGCATCCTCTGCCTATTTTCTTTATTACAAAGACTTTTCCATGACTACAGTCTGTTAAAAAAATAGGTAAAAAACTTTTATAACCCCTTCTGTATACAATTTAATGTATTCAATTACTACATTTCTTTCTTGTGCTTTTTTCCCCCCAAGACTTGTTCCCCAGAGACCGGCTCCTCCAGCAACATTATGCGGCTGAGGGACTGGTTTGAGCTTTACTCTCGTACCGAAGAGCCAGGAACCAAGCGAGGCAGCCTGCCCCTGTCCTCTGCTCCTCTCTTTCTCCCAGAGGAACTACTCAGGATGACTGAGCCGCAAACAGCAGGTCACAGGGCACCTTTGTTCTCAGGATAGGAGGAAGAAAGCAGTTTTAAACCTGGGTATCTTTCCATTCCTGCCCTCTGAGCCTACTCTTCTGTCCAAAACACTCCTTGCTCCATGCCACTGAATTTGTTAAACTTTATCTAGCTTAGCCCTTGCTTCTATGATGAGCTTTATGATTTATATAGTGGGAGAGGTGTGTTGATGTAAGTGATTGCCAGGCAGCCAGGCCATGCAGTTAAAGGCTGTAGCCGCTGTTGAAGGAGGAAGCTGCAGGTCCATAGGCCCCGAAAGGTCTTGCAAAAAGACAAGTAGAGAAATGTGCTTCCTTCATTGTGTTCTTCCAGAAATGGGAAATACCTCTGCCTCACTGGAGACGTGAGTAGTAAGTCTTCCTTCTTTCTGTTAATCTAATAAAAGCTAACCAGAAGGATGTTGCTTGTCTCAGGGGTGAGATTGGAGCTTTAGTGTTAGTGATTAAACAGTTCTGGAAATAAGATGATGCATGCATGCATGAACAGTGCACTTAACGACATTCACGAGAGCTTGGACAAGATTTCCAAGACCTGTAATAAGAATGGATTCTTTTTATTTTTGAAAACTAATGAATTCTCTTCTTTCTCCCTCACGTCTTGCTGCACCTCCTCTATAAATCTCACCACAGCATTCTTTGATTGAGATTTCTTCTGAGGCAATCTCAGGAAAAAGAAGCTCTAGAGTTAGAAAGCATCAGTTCAAGAGCCTCATGGAGGCAAGAAAGGTACAGCAAGTGTGCTCAACAACAGACTCTGTTTTCTAGTTGGAATTAGAAGAAACCATGTGAGGCTCACACCAAGAATCAACTTTGCATGTAGCTTATTATTTTCAAGTAGCAAGCAACAATTTAAACACAGCTGAAAACTGTCCACTTCTGGATGTAATTACATGGAAAAAAAAAAAAAAAAGAGCCAGAATTATGATCTAACTAAACTAAGCTATATACCAGACTACTGTCAATTTTACATATTTTCATCTTTTTAAAGGTTTGACACAATGTTCTTGATCACTAAGAGCCAAACCCCCTACTTACTCCCTGCTGGCCACAAAACCTCCAGGAAAGGGAACCAGAAAGGCACTCGGCCACAAAACCTCAAAAGCAGCTCAGACACATTCCTCTTCCTTGTTCTCCAGGTTTACAAATCAGACATCTCAGGCAAAGTTATTCATGAGTAACCAGGCCATGAAACATGTATTTATTCTTTCTGGTCTTTAGCTAGAATAATTTCTAGGATTTAAAGTCCACATGCTACTGTTATCAACCATTATCAAGGGAAGATTTAGTTCACGAGTATGTCCATAGAAAGAAAGAGATCACAGGTCACAACCAAATTCTTTGCCCAGTTCATTTGGGTTTCAATGACCTTCTGCGACCAAAAAACCAAAGTGCTGAAAATCAGTAGAGAGGCACTAAGAGTGTATCCTAGAAAGAAAGGTCTTTACCCCCATAAACAAGCATCCAAATATATACATAGCTTGCATGTGGATAACAATCTTACTGAACAGTCAGAGTATTTAGATAAATGCATTACAAATAAGTTTTCTATTGCATATGTATGCATTCTTAGAGGAGAAACAGAAGTCAGACCATCAAATCCTATTAGCATTAAAAATGTACATTAAGTAATGTTAACTTATTCTAAATTGAATTTGTAATTACTTATGCAAATATAGTCCCCTTTCTAAATCAGTAGCAAGACACCTCCTCTTTCAAAAGATGTCAACAAAGGAAAAGCAGTTTACGACTACTGGGTTACCTATAACTGCTGTGGATTTTAAATTGTTTTCTTCTGGAAAAAAACCCAACAAACCAAACAAGAGATGAAATATTGACCAAATGTACAACGAATGTGAGCAAGAAGATAAATAAGCTGAAATAAAAAGAAAATTTTTCTCTAAGCCTTCTGTCTAATGATTTCATTTATCACTTGCACAATTTTTTCAAGACAAAGTGCAAATTCTTAAATCAATAGTGTTTCTTTAAAGGCAACAACAGCTGTGTATAATAAAGCACAAAATTAATAGTATGGCCAACTTTAACTTATGCTCTTCTGCTGCTCTGACCTGCTCTAGCCTTCTGACATTTAAGTTTCACAAGCTCAAGCTCAATTTAGCAGGACAAAGTCAAAGGTCATATGTAAGATGATAGAAGCTGCATGTCACTAAGTAGGTGAGAGTTTAACTTAGTGTGACACAAGGATGGATGGTGCTGGAAAATTTTCAACAATACACTCGTGCCTCCCACTCCTCTGACTTTCATACTTGGAACAGAGCAAGCTGGCTGCATGCAAACAGGCTTTCATTCGTATCACAGACCAGCTACTGAAAAAAAGGAAAAACTGCTTATCCAAGTCATGGAAGCAGATGGTCAAAGCACCCTCGAGAAACAGTTCAAACAATAGCATGCCAGAGGAGAAACTGCTGACAAGAAAACAATCTTCTGGGAAGAAGAAAAACTATTTGAGGCAGGATATTGGGGAGCAGTTGAAGAAAGACAGCCTGGTGACGTTTGGAGAGCTGGAGACCCTTCTGCGTTCAGTGCTTACGGCCGGGGACTCAAATGGCAAAGTCTTCACCTTTCTCCCCATACCTGGTGCTATGTTGTACTTCATCCTAGCCACTCAGGGGTTACTGTGGTCTAGAGATTATTTCAGGAATAAGGACCAGACCAAAGGTCCACCTACTCCAGTAGCCTGTTTCCACCACCAGCTTGAAACAGATACCCAAGGAAGAGGTTAAGGACAGGGATGCAAATAGTGATGCTACCCCAAAACTCTCTTCTGGTCCCTAGATTTGCAGCTCTGTAACTTGCTTATTCTTCCTCCCCTCCATCATCTCACTCAGTCACCTCATCTCTTACTGTGCTGACTTGTCCCTGGAGCCACTCCCTAACTTTGATCACTGGTGTCCTTCTCTAAACCTTGTCCCCAGTTCTATTACACCTTTTTGGTGTTGGAGACACCTGAACTGCACACACCACATATGCCCCATGAATTTACAGAGCAGGTGATACTCTCTGTCTTGTTCTCTGGTCTGTTTTTCTAACAACTACAAACATCAGATCTGCTTTTTCGATTGTTTTTGAACACTGCATTGACATTTGCATGGATCCACAATATCCTCCAGATCTTATTCCTGAGTGGTAATATTCAGCTCAGTGCTTACTATTTTGTACATGAAGTTAAGATTAGTCTTCCTTATGTGGTACATTTTACAGTTACTTAAATTGAATATCACCTGCCATTTTAACATCAAGTCTGAAGATCATTTTGCAGTTCTTTACAGTTGGTCTTCAGCAATTACCAGTTGTCAATCATTTTGAGACATACTGCTAAAGAGTCATTACGTAGCTCATCTTATGCAAGCACAAGGAAAAGAAAATACAATTTTTTTACTTCAAAATACCAAAACATTTCAAAAAAAATTATCTACAGAATAGTCTAATGATGATGTTCATAGAAGCTTAATCTTTTAGGTTACTGTATCCACTATCCCTTGTACCTCAGTAAAGCAAATCAAGTGAAGCTACAGCGACCTGTTTGTGTTAAATTATATATCCCACATTCTAGAGACAATACTTTCCTGATTATTCAAAGCTGTGAGAATACAGTCAGATGACCAACATGAGTGATGTTGTAGCTTGTCATCTTTCATCTGCTTAGCAAGCTTCAAGTCTATACAAAATGTTAAGCTCCCACATTTCAATCCCCTTTGGACTCCACACTGGACAAAACCATCCCAATTGAAAGATCCACTTATATCAGGTACTCAACTACAATTACCTAGCCTCAAATTTTTGACAAGAGAGTGGTTAGTATGTAACTGCAATTTAATGAATTTGTATCTATCTTATAGATTTGAACCATATTTATATAGAGAGGTTTTTTTATTATTTGAATCTTACAGATTTCAATCTCCAATAACTCCCATCTTTTAAACAGTTTGAACAAATCAGACACCAGCTGACAACACCAGCAATTCTGATACTGTTGTACATAAATATCAAGCAAGTATCTTATTTCAGTGTTCTCAAGCACCTACCTCAAAAGGAGAGCTCAATAAACATGTTTGTAATAATCTTTACTTTTTTATATATATACACACACATATAATATATAGGCAGATAATACATAGATAGTAATTATATATATTATATATATTAAAAAGCTTTCATATGAGCACTTATATTTAGTACACTTCAATGAGTTACTTTAAGGATTTCTAAAGGTCAAAAGTTCTATGTATAATCATGGTTGTTATCTGGTCTTTATGTAGCTTTTCTGTGAGTTATCTGCCCAGTTTAAGAATACTTACATATTCTTATCTGGATTATATTAGAACAAACAGAAGTGCAACCAGTCCCCAATCAACAAACACATCTAACAGAAACCACTATGGCTATAAAGTAATCGTCTTTCATTGCAAGCAGCTGTTTACTAATAAACAACTACGTGAGAAGCCCTTGAAGGAAAGGCCGTAGGAGAAAAAAATGGTACTTTAATCCCCCCCCCAAAGACATGTAACTAAAAGCACTTCTGAACTGAAACCATAAGTCTTTCTGGCATCCTTCCCAGCTACTATTTGATTCTATGCCCTGTGTGACATTTTATATATCCTCGTATTTGAACTACCCAACCATATTTTGTTTCTTCCTTCTACTGGTTTTTGAACTACTGCCACACAATGGTGTTGCTATATAAAGGAAATGTACCATTCTACAGTGCTTTATGCTTTCTATTTGTAACCTAATTGATGCAGCTGTTTAAAAACTGTAATTTATCTAAAAGATCCTCAGGTATCTCAATATTTTTCATGAAACAGGACAGGATCCTGCAGTAATAATTCTGAATTTTGAACTGAGTTTTGCAGCCCTTGTGTTGCCCTGTAACACCTGGGGTTTTTTCAGCCTTGACCCCAAGTTCTAAAATTTGTTATTGCCCTAATTGACTAACATCATGACAGTATCCACTATGCATTAAGCACTGGTCAAACAAGAAGTTAGATGGCCCCTTCCCCACAGAGCTCAAACTTTAAGAAAAACAAGTCAAGGATGGCAATGCACTAACTCCTCTAATTAAAATTTTTTGAAGACAAAACTACTCAAGCACTGATCTTCCCTAACGCTAACCCGGGACACCTACACTGTAGATTCCCACAGCTGAGCTTGTCACTCTGGGTTCCCTTAAAAATCAGTGGGCATTTTAAAGACACGTGTCATCTGATCCATTTTAGATAACTCCTCCAGGGTGAGTACTGAATTGTGGATTCCACTCCCTAAGGGGAGGCTCTATTAATTAGCAAGATTGCTTGCACTAACTAGCCATGCAGCTGCACCCTGGTAGTCCAGTAAGATGCCATGGTACGCACAGACCTCAGAGAGGAATGTGCCAGTTGGCCAGAGGGATTTAAAGGCAGAAAATCTTAAGGGACAAACTTATTCAAGCAGCATGTTCAGGGCTTAATGGGGGCATAAAATAAAGTAAAAGAAGCAAGCAGAGAAACATGTTGCAAAACAAAGGACAAAGTGTAAGGGAGTGAGTAATAGTAAACGATCTCTCACAATTAGTTTGCTCGAAATAATACTTGGAAATGGAACTGAGAATTTCAGAGAAATGCCTAGTGCTACACCCTGTCCACAAAGAGAAGACATAAGAAATCCGTCAGGAAATTGTTCATATTTCACTAAACCACCCCTGAAAAAGCAAAAAAAAAATGCTCACAAATATTATCTACATTACCTTAACATACTCAGCTTAAGCAAGTCATAAATGATCTGAACTTAACTGTGTGCTGCCCTGCTACCTGGGGATCATTCTGATCCTGTAAATCCTGAAGAATTGTTTAAATAACTGCAAACTCCCCAACTGCACATCATGTAAAAAAATCAGTATCATCCCTCCTCTTTTGATTGCCCCTCCTCAGTGCAAGTACACAGCTGTCCAAAAGGATCAAGCTTCATCTTCCTAAGCCATTTCAGTTGTGATGGATCCCATACTGCAGTCTATAAACAGCCTTAGGTACATCGTTGGCTATGAACTGGTACATTTCCTAACCAATATCATTAAAATACAAGGCAGTTCACTGAACTTGGAAAATACTAAGAAATTATTCTCCAGAGTGTAACATCTGGTATAAAGGATGAGAAAAACACTGTTTTCAAGTGCAAGACATGTAAGAACTAGAGGCTAAAACAAAACCCATTAATCTATCTCCACCCCCATGTTCAAAATGAAAAACAGAAAAAAATACCCTTTGGTACTTCACATTAGGAAGACACAAATCTAAGATGTCTCCCATCTGTTTTGTTTGCTGTTTTTTAATAAAAACCTCAAATCACCCTGTCCTTTTTTTCTGCTTTCAGTAGAAATCCTGAAGTATATTTTCAGATCTGTTAGTTCCAAGGTTTTTATACTGTTCTCATCCCATTTTATTTGGGTGCCTGTCAATTTTAACTACTCTGCCTCGGTAAGCCACTATCTGAGCTTTTCAGATATTATTAAAATTATCACGACCAAACTTACATGAACCACAGATCTAGCTGAATTTCGGGATCGTGATACCTCTGTGCTCCTGTAATAAACTCTGAACCTCCCTGGTACAAGCATGAGGAGCCCATGGGACTCCTAAGCTTCTCCTGTCCCGGGAAGCTGCCGGCAGCCACAGACCACCAGACAGCAACAGCACTGGCCGTGACCGCTCCACCTCATCCTGCAGTACCACTGCAAGGAAATTGAGTGAAGTTGGACGTACTGGCTTTAAACCACCTGGCAATTTCCTTTCACTGGAGGAATTCCTGCTGTCTAGTCAGAGCTTACGGCTTATCTGCACCATCAGAGGAATGAGTCAAAATCCCACCTGCGGTGCTTTGCTCACGTGGGTGTGTTGGGAAGGCTGCTTGGACAGTGCCCTTAGCCCTCACTGCACAAACATTGCTGTACACACTTTTAAGAGTTACCTATTGATCTTGGATGAAGAGCTAAGACAAAAATTGTCCTTCCCAGGGACAAGAAGTGTTTGAAGCTGGCAGGTGGACACTCTCCTTCCTATCCAAATGTGTCCCTGTTGTGCTCACAGCCCTGAATATCCACCTTTGGCCCAGTTCTATCTGGATAAGATGTTCTATTTTTCCTTTTATTTTGCAAAGAAAGCCTCCATGCCACGGCCCATCAGCTGAACGAGTACTAGCTCACTTCACAAAACTTAAAATAGTATCTGTAATAGATGATGCTGTTCCTACATATTTAAAACTGAATATAAAGACAGTCACCACTTTTAAGAAACATAAAAATGCTATTAAAATCCTTGTGTGACAACGTCAAATTCTCTGTGATTCATATGACTTAAAGCCCTAATTTTTGGATATGCATGGACTGCAAACCAAGGCAGAAAATGGATTTTAATATTTGGGTTTGGTTTTCTAAAATGACAGCTGCCTTCATTATAAACAAACACCACATACTATAATACAGATCTCTGTAAAATTCTCCACCAGTTGTAGGTGTGGTGGAACATGTCTTAGCTTTTTTTTTTTTTAAGATATTGAGTGACATTTTGATGTTCATTTTAATGCAAGACTATGAGTCTCCTCAACTTTCAGTGAAGAAAACAATTAAAAGTAAACACGTTCTAAGATTCGTTTCCCACAGTTGAGATTTCCTTCTGCACAGTTGAGTAAATAAATGTCTCTCCATCCAGGTACAAACACGACCACAAAAGTTAACTTAAATAGTAATACTCTATAACTGTTCTTCAGCCTCTTGCCAACTTTCCAGGCAAGTGGCTGGAAAGTTATTTCAATCTTATTAGAAAGAGGAAAATATTTTCAAGGTCTCAAGTAAAATGTGCTATTGTTTCATTCTTGCAACACAAAAGTACACAGATATTCCTTCAAGTAACGTTTTCGGTATTTAAAAGAATTACATGAACTTTAGAAGTTGCATGAACTCTGATATCCTCATCTTAGCCTCTTATCCAAATAGCATTACGCTGTGCAAAATGCTTCACTGGCAGCGACCATAAATATGCTCCCTTAGCATAAATAGAGGGTAAAATTCCCCTCCTCTCCAAGCCTGAATACAAGAGAGTTCCACAAACATGCCGTGGGAGGAAGCTTTCCCCTAGGAAAGGTCACGCAGTGATGCCACTGACCCTGGCCACTGGCACTGGACGGCCAAAGGACACCGAAGGTCACTGCTGCCCGGCTGCACTCGCCTGATGGCACGGGTCTGCGGGCTGCCCCCGGCACTTTGCCAGGCTCATCCGTGTTCTCACAGCTATCCCTCCCTTCCCCAAGCTCTCCAGCCTCACTGCAGAGAGGGGAGGCAACAATCCTGTGAAATTTCATGAAGAAAATAGCTTAAAAGTACCACTTCTATGCAGAAATGAGATTGCGTTAATTCAAATATAAAATGTGCTTGCCTTTCAGGCAAAAATTTGGTTGCACGCATTCGAATGTTGGCCTCGCTTCAGTGCTCCATGGCAGGAGAGAGCAGTGCAAGCCAAGCACAGGTCCTGGAAAGAAAGGGTGCACCACATTCCATGTTGATCCCTTCAGACCATGGAGAAATGGTCAGAAGCCTCCAGAGACGATGAAATTGAGGCTTCACGAAATGGTGGAACAAAGCACAGGGTGGGTATTTGCGGAGAGGATGATTAGTGAAATGGTGCTGGGTCTGTAACAGCAACAGAGTCAAGGGGATAGAGGAAAATAAAACAAATTCATACTCCAGCGTTCTTTTCAAGGAGCTTTACAAACTCAGTCCTTCTGTCTCATGCTGGTTAACACATAATTTTAAAGGTCTTCCATAAGCTTAGTGTTATTCACAGTACTTATACAGCACCGGCAACCCACAGCCTGAGAACCACAGGCAGAACTGATGACGACGCAGGTCAAGCAGCATAAAACATCAGAAGTGCATGTCCCATCAGCTGCAAAGCTCTGCACACAGCCTGGAGACTTCATAGAGGACAAGGCCCAAACTCAGGAAAAGTACAGAGAGAGAAGCCCAGAACTGCCTAACACACGGCAGGGTGCATTTTGGTGTTGGGGTTTGGGGGGGGAGGGGGGCGGTGGGTGAGTAATTAATTGGTTGACTCCATCACCCACATCCTACAGGTGTGTTGTAGTTGTTAGCAAAGCTCTAAAAGCCTGTGCCAAATAATATTCAGTCCCACCAAGAACTCTAATAAAGAGCAACTATATACTTGACTCATTAGCACTTTCTCTGGATGCTTTGTTTTCCTTTAAATTATTTATTTTGTGTCAGGTGGAGAATTATAACACTTCTAATAAAGACCGAAATGTGCATTAGTCTTCTGTTTTATATAACAAAACATTCATTCCCTTTAAAAGGGAGGAACTACTGGTTGAAATGAATGTTACAGGGAACTTGACATACTCTGGAAGAAGAAATGTTTTAGATCACAATTAGCCAGAAAACAGCAAATATCTTTTATTCTTTGGAAGATTTCCATTTCAAGGTGCTTCTTTTCAGGAGGGTCTAAGGAATCACGTTTTGGTAGCAGAGCTGAAGAGCTTTATCACTGAATGAACCCCCATGTTCCCAGTCTTAGTTCTTGACTCATCTTTTTAAATGTGGCTGATTTTTCATCTGAAACTGATCTAAATTTGCACAGTCTATATATTAATTAGGTACTCCTCATGAAAAGATGCACTTTCAAAGCATTCCAGTCTCACAGCATTTCAGAAATTCTGCTTCCAAAACCAGGAAGTGAAATTAAAACAGTGACCTTTTAAAAAAAACCACCAAACAACAAAAAAAGAAAGCCAATTAAACTGGAAAAAGGTACATGCTGAGGCTGGGACAAAGCTGAGATTGATTTTTATTCTTAATTGAATTGATTCATTCAGGCTGAAATTTCAGGAAAAAAACAGGAAAATGTCTTTCTAAATTCTTGGCAATAGCATTTATTTTTTGAAAATTCATGTCCCCTGCATTTAAACACCAGCAAAGGAATCTGGAGATTAACTTCTCTGCTTATTTTGCAGAGTCAATACAGCTGACAGTGAGATTGCAAACCTCGGGGGGGGTGCCCACACAAACTTGGAAAGTCTACCACTGGGGCATGGGGAAAATTTAGTTCTTATGCTTACTTCTGTCAAGTTTGCTACTGTTTAATGCAATAATGGGGTATTTATGAATGCAGACTGTCTAAACTAGACAAAGTATAACCTGGATAGAGACTTTTTTCTCTTAAACTTAGGCCATTGTTAACCTTTATTACAAATTTGATTTTGCTTAAAATGGAATTAAGATCTAAGAAAAAGAAGGGAAGACAGGCATTACAGAAAGAAAGCAGAGCTGGATAACAACTTTACAACTGACAATACAGCCAATTTATCCTTCACATGACTGGAAATTACAAATCACAAAAACTTTAATTTTTGCTGACGGTTTCAATAAAGAAAGTTTTACAAGAAAATTATATTTTCACAGGCAAATGTATTCTAAAGTAGATACAGTTCAGATGGTCTCTGGAACCATTAGTCCAAACCCCAACCATCCATCCAGTGGATGGACAGTACCTCCAGCTGGGCTACACACAACCAAATCAAAGCCTAATTTCCCCAGGCACAGACATACAGACCTCCTGTACATCGTTCAGGGCACCCTTCCCAGCTACTAGCATTAGGCTCCTCAGCACCAGCAGCTTTGTGCAGCACTCTCCTCAGCCACTGGGTTCACAATGCTTTTCTGCTGCAATCAGCTCTGCAGCTCTGCAGGCGTTCACTTAACCCCTTCTAAAATTGTGTATGCCCTTCAGCAAGATCCGTGCTGTGCCTCGAGCCTATAACACTACAGATGCAATACATTGCCTCCCTTCCTTTTTTTACATACTGCTATGATTATAAAAGCATATCGAGAATTATTTTCTGCTTAGAGATTTCTCGTATTACTTTAGCTAACATAGCATTTGCCCCTTTCTTGTTTCTGGCCCGAGTCCTAACAGAAGTTCCTCATTCTCAGACTATGTCACTTCGTTCTCATTCTCCCTCAGAAAACTCATTCTGATTTCTGTCACCTTCTTCCTCCAGACAGACTCCCATTTCTCATTCTACTGTGCCAGCAAATAACTGTCAACCCGGTGCAATGTCCCATTTTCAGGTACAGTTCTATGCATTGTTGAACACAGCTCCAGTGAAAGTTTTTTGTGTGGGTCTCCTCCTTATCCCACCATACCCCAAAATAATTTGGTGTGGGCTATTTCTTGACTGCTTTAAGATATATTGCAGTTCTGTCCATGTTCAGAAAAATTCACAGTAACCAGATCCATTACTTGAAAGCGACAGTACATGAAGCAATGGGGGACTTTGGCAGTACCTTACGAAGTAATAATTTCAGGGTGGACCAGTCCCGAGATCTCTAATATTGCCCAAACTCTTATTGATGTAAACAAGAATTTTCCCAAGGAATAGCTGAGGAGAAAAACTGGGAAGTTTTTGAGGCCGTGATGACTCAGACCTTTCTCGTGCTTGTTTATGATAGCTATATATTGGTACCCTGACTGGGATAATAAAAAAATATATATTATTATAATTATAAATGGTAAATTCTATTTACCCTAACTCTACTCTAATTCTATTCACCCTAATTCTTTTTCTTGTAATATTTCACTTATAACTCCTATTAGTATCTTAAATTTTCAAGTAACCTAAATTTCTAAAAACTGAAGCAATTTTTTATTTCTGAAATAGCTCATGCTTGTTACAGTGCTATATTCAGAAGCAGCTGGGTCAAACTCAGTTCCTTATGAACAGCCCTTGAAACATTAAAAATGCATGAATAGCCAAGAGCCTCAGTTGCATAACCAAGGCCAAGGAGGAACCAATAAATCTCTGCCAGTTAGCCCTATTCATCAGTAACTTTTGTTTGACTAAAGCGTATCAGCTAGAAAAGCAACCTGTCATAGTTGGAAGATTTAGAGAGATGAAGAACCTCTTGCTTCCCTTGATAATTTGTCAGAATAATGAATCATTTCTACTGTGAAAAATGTTGTGCATTACTCCTGATTTGAATCTGCCCAACTCTCCAGTTATAACCTTTAGTTTGTGTTATGATTTTCATTGCTATTCTAAAGAGCCAATATAAAACCAGTATATTTTCTCCTGCTTCAGGAGACTTACATTTCTTAATCAAGGAGGTGCTCTATTTTGATAGGATCAACAGATTAAGAAATTCATGGTTCTTGGAGAGAAATAGTTTCACCAGATGTCATACCATTTGGAGTGATTTACTTCTGCAACACTCCCTTCAACAATATTGAGCCTGAAACTATAGCATGCATTCTTGTCACAGGGCGCATCCAGAGAGAAGACTACTCTTGAGTCTTAACCACCATCTTCCTAGAAAGTAACTCCTTCTCCTTATATGATAGCATCGCATTAGGAACTTTTGTGAACTTGCAGTTCAAAAGATTCTTAAATCCCTTCCAGACTTACTATTTTCCAGGGTACAGCTTACCCCATTCTTGGAAATTGTCTGGCTATAAGAAAAAAAAGAAAGCTTCACCACGACAACAATAAAAAACTTCAATACATTGAACAGAGAAGTGATGGCATCTCCTTCACTTGGAATATTCAATACTCAGCTTGACTTGGCCGTGGATAACCTAATCTAAGTTCCTGCTTTCTACAGCAGTTCAGATAGTGTCCAGCGGTCGTTTCCTACTTAGACTTTGCTATGACTCATGATGACATTCTTGCTCAGGTGCGGTTAATTCATTCTCCATTAAGTTTTTCAAAAGATAACACAGAAGTTTACGAAATCATTTGGTCTTGTAGGTTTGTAATGCCACTGCTAGTTCTTTCAATACCAACTTGGTATCTTCTTTTAAGCTCTTATGTGTGAAAAGTTTGATCCATGTAGTATTGCAGTTTACTGAACGTTTTAGATACATCATGTATTTATACCATGCTCATAATCATAAACATTAATTGGCTCTACTCTTTACCCCCAGAAAGTGACGCTGCAGGCAGCTGCATGCTTCTACACCACCAGCAGCAGATTCGGCCGCACAGGAACTGCGTGCGGGGCATATGCTTGTCTGCGCACAAACACATGCACACGTTGCCAAAGATGGTCACTTTGGTCTGACAGTTCATTACCTCTGGCTTTACCTTTTAGCCCAAAGGACATGTTTACGCATCTGACTAAAATCCTTCCTCACCTGTTTCGTTTGCAATTTTCTTTGTAAAATCACCATTCTAACACTTGTGTCTCTTCACATCTTTAAAGAATTTCTTGCCAACCTTTTTTGTGTATTTTAATGATGAAGTATTCAGGAAACAAAAGATAATCTCATATTAAAATACACCCTCTGAGGTTGGGATACACTCTGATTTTGTAACAAGATACTGTGTACCTGACAGGACAATATGTCAAACTCCTATGGCAAAAGATTGTAATGCAATTGTTTGGCAGCCTAAGCAGAGTGAATTTCTTGACCAAAGCCCAGATCCCAGTAACAAGCTACATCTCTATAAAAGCTGCCTTTTATCATATTCCCAACAACTGTGTCAAGAAGTGACCACATATAACATTCTTCTATATGGAAAATTTTAACTTCTAGCTATATTTACCTCTTCCCAAATGAACTCGTATTTCACCACAAATTTACAAAAAATATAAAGTAGGTTTGAGCAACCAAATTCAACAATGTTGTGTTAAACTCAAGTTGACAAACCAGGATGAGAGTACTTTATTACCAACCTCTGGAGCAACCCACAGATTTCTTCAAATGTTAAACATCACCTACTTCTCCCTCTGCTAGTCTCAATGGGGAGCAAGTCTTGAGGCACCCTGATCATTCTCCTGAAAACCTCTTTTGGGAAACATCCAGATGATGGTCTTCCCCTGCCTGTGACTGCAGGTAAATCACATTCTTGATTTCAATATTCCAAGAGGAAGAGTAGAAACTATGTTGGTATCACTGACCAGCTATTTCCCAGGACTAAAAGCAGATGACCTGTTCCAATGGTCCAGCCATGCTGGACGCTAATACACCTCTGGCTCCTCTACAAGGGGTTGAGGCTGGGAGGAATCTGTATCTTTTTGATATTTCATCCTTTAAATAATTTCCTGGATGCTACAATAATCTTCTCTCTCCAGCTATCAAGACAGTGATCCCTAAGCACTTGCTACTACTAGTCTTTCTGTAAAGGTCACTGTACTCTACAAATGATTTGTGGTAGCCTGTAATGCAGGCAGGAAGAGAAAAAAAACACCCTGCAAAGGAAAGAAAAAGCAAAACAACTGCATCATGGTTTGCTTTCATTTTGTTTATCTAGTATTGTGGCTGAACAAAACTCTGAGAAGTTTCTTGGCTTGTGAAACTGTATCTGCAAATCTTTAAACCCTGAGCTTGTTATTAATGGTTGGATTAATTCAAGTTGTATAAAACTGCTTAGATTAAGACTGCGCTGCTTTCATGTGAAGTAGCACGGCGATGTGTCAGAGAAACAAATACAGGTTTTGTCCTGTTGACTCTCAGACTGCTAATTAGAAAAAGGGTGAAAAGGCCCTGTTACATGGCCTGTGATCTTATCCCTTATCCTTTCTGACCAGCACAATCTGGCAGGAAAGAAATAGCTCTACTGATAAGAAGGAATATCTCCCGCTCTTTTAAGTGAAGGTAGAGTAGCTGCTCTCCTTCAAGTCAAACAGAGCTCATAGTACAGTATTTATTTAAGAAATTTTCCAATATGATGAATTATTAACTTGTTTCAATTGTGTCTTTTTGGATTAGGCTGAGGCAAAGAAGTACAACTCCCACAATGTCTCCAGATCTCAGCATCACTTTTCTTTTGATCAGTGCACTTCGGACTCACAGAAGCAAATTGTAATCATATTATCAGTAAAAAAATACTGCTGAAAAACAGCACTTGTAATACCAGTTTAATCAGATGCTTTTGAAATCATCTACAACGAACAGCAGTTAAGCCAAACACCCACCTGGGATGGTGAAGTCAGTTTGATGTTTGTATATTCCTACTTATTGAGACCTTCCAATAGGAAGAGCTTAGTTATTACACATCATCTGCCTTGTCACATATTTACATGGAGCTTTTGGGAAAGGCAGTGGGCAAAAACTGCCTTTATTAAACTGCTGACAACCAACTTCACTTCCATGGGGGATATTTGAGCATCATGCCTAATGTGAGTCTGAAGCAGGGGCTTAGATGAGAAACAACTGGTTGATCCTCCTCTCAGATGAGAACAAAGTGACAGGAGAGATAAGAGACATCATATGGGCTCTGGAGCTGGGCAGATTTGTTCTTTGCAGTGCTTCTTGGTGCCTGAACTTTCAAATTATCAAATAGTAGAGTTATGGGTATGACTGCTTACCTGTCTGTTATTAACAAGAAAATTGGAAATTCTCCCTTTATTTGTGAACCAAGGCAGTCTAGCAACGTAAAAGACAAACTATGTGGTTTTGTTGAGCATGATATCACAATATACTGTTAACCCTGCAGTCTCTGCCAGTCATTAGTTTTCAAAAGGATTTTAGTGGTTCTGCTCTTAAGTGCAACACCCAACACAACTAGAACTGACTCAGGTGAAACGTTTTCCATGGCTAATCAAGGCATTTCTTCCCCCCATATCTCTTATTCAACTTTCCTTCCCTCTTAGATTTCAGATAAAATAACTTAAATCTTACTATTCCAACAGGACGCCGCCAGACTCAGCTACTTTGCTGAATTCGGGTGAACAAATGCAGGTGATTTTGTGGGTTGGCAGAGATAACAATATGAAATCAGGCTGGCTGTTTTAGTTAAATGAGCAGTCAAACAGTATGTAAGCTTGTTTCCAAATATAGGTCCTTGCCATATACTGAGGTAAGTAAAACCAGATCATCACCCTCGTCTCCACCGAAACTATTTGAAGGCAGAGTGAACATTTTGAAACGATGACTGCATTTTAAAAGACCTCTGAAAGATCACAGAACCCAGACATTCAAGAAGGTTTTCAAACCCCAGGGAAGATAAGCCGAAAACAAAGCAGCAGTGGCTAGACAAACCTCACTTGAAAGGCTCGATAACTTTTGTCTGACTGCTTTTTTCAGAGGAAGTTAGAAGTTAGAAAAGCTATTCGGCCCTCAGAATCTAATAGTGTGATCCTAAAATTAAAAAAAAGAAAAAGACAATTAAAAAAGCATAGACATTTTGGCAGTATCCAGGGAAGTCTGACAAGCGGCAGCAGAAAGCACAGATCAAAAGAACACATAAGTTCTTTTATTGTAGAAAATACCTAGAATTCCATGTTTATCTTACCACAATAAGCTACTGAATGGTTATCTAAGCTGCCCTTGTTTTGCCAGGCAACTCAATACATCTGTAGGTTTTACCCCGCATTAGTCTGGTGTGTTTAAAATGCTACACAGCAAGTAAATCTAACCTAAAAGGTTACACATCTCCTTAGGAAAAAGTCTTCACAGCAAGGGATCACCTTAAACAGAAAACCTTTTTTTGGTATCAATTCAGAATTATTTGCCCCAGTTTCTACAACTAAAATCACATAGCTGTGATATATCACAAAAAGCCCGACCCCTTCTCTCTCTAGTAATACATTGCTAATAGTATTGTGAGAAAGCCGCAAAAGTACAATAAAAAAGACCCAACCCAACATGAGAAGCACCTCACAAATACCTGTTGAAGTACTTGTGAACATTTTTTTTTTTAATTTCCTCAGTTCTCCTTTTATAAACTATTAAAAGTTTCCCTAAATTCCAAGCTGGCTTTGCCTATATAACACAGTCACAAAGAAATCTGTCTAACATAAGTGGAACTGTTCTTGGCAAAATAACATCTCTGAGACAGGTTTAAGTCATGCAGAAACATGACTGAACTTGTGAGTTCGCAGTTTCTTTAAAACAAAGCAATACTTGCTGTCACAGCATGAGGAAAAAAGATATCTCAAACCCAAAATATTACAGCAGAAGCAAGAGAAGACATGGGGAAAAAAAGTAGCTTGCTCATCCTCACTGTCCAAGTATCTTCGGAGTAGAAGTCTACTGTTTTCTAACCCTTCAATTCAGAAGAGGCCCACAAAGTAGCAGTTACTCCAGAGTCCTGGAAGACTTCCAGTAAATAGATTAAACCTTACATATAAACACTCTCTATAATTACAGAAGAAAGCATCTTGGGTTTTGGACAGCATATGACAAATTTTGAAACCATGAGATGAAATCGAATTGTATTTTAGCATGGTTCACGGGAAGCCTTTCTTCTGTAGACTGTCAGTATCCCTCTCAAAAACTTCTGATAACTACTGTAGCAACCTGAAGTTTTTTGCGCTTTTCAAAGTCAACCTAGAAATGTGTATAGACAATAGGATAATACTAATGAACACTTCAGGACATTCCTTCTTATAGGGAGCAGGCTTTTGAAAAAAAATGATCTATCCAAAAGCTTCCACTACCTCCTACACAAGCCCCACAAAGCAAAGCCCTGGCTCTTCATCAGAGCTGTACCTGGCTTGCAGAAGAGGCACCAGAGGAGCAGCAAAGAACTGAGAGGCTCCTTTTTCT
Source organism: Haliaeetus albicilla (assembly GCF_947461875.1). Classification (NCBI taxonomy): domain Eukaryota; kingdom Metazoa; phylum Chordata; class Aves; order Accipitriformes; family Accipitridae; genus Haliaeetus; species Haliaeetus albicilla. Next base: position 61,299,822 of record NC_091484.1, on the reverse strand, counting down.
TCTTGGTTGTGCCACAGGAGTACGAGTGGTTACCTCCTCCTCAAAATCCATCCCCTCGGTAGCAGACTGCCGCCAGCACAGAGCGACAGAACCAGGAGCAGCCCGAGTCCCTCTTCCTCCCAGTGTAGATGTTCTATAGGTGTGCATATGCAGCAGAGCCTCATCTGACGTGAAATTTCGTTACACATCCGGGTGTACGAATGACTCATATAAATAAAAAATACTAGTTTCTCACGGCTGCATGCTTGCATACGGGTGGGGATTGAACAAATACACATTTGCACATGGGCTAGAGCTACCCTTCTGTGACAAGATTAATACCCAAGACCAAGGAGGTCACGATTTAACAATGAAGAAAGAGGGTAAAACACGCACAGCGAAAAGACACGCGCAAAAAGTGCGACCAAAGGAATACAAATAGTTAATGCTATGGTGAAATCTCTCGTGGAATTAAGCTACAGCAACAACCAAGTATCACACGCGACCTCCGCAACGGTCCTGCGTTACTGAACGCTATTCATTAGCCTCGGGAGGAAACCTGACTCCTTGCAGTAGGGTCCCAGGCTCGGTATGGGATTAACCCAGTTGTTCAGGACGGGATTAGAAAGCTGTGGCCGGGAGCCCTGCCTTCGCAGCAGCAGTGCCCGTCAGCTGCCGAGTGCGAAGGAGCTGTGAGAGCCCGGCGTGCCGGCCAGCAGCAGCAGCAGCAGCAGGTGCCTGCAGGACCTGCCACGGCGTCCGGCGCGGAAAACGCTTGGTAAAAATAAGATAGAAGGGAAGTACACATAAGCCAGAAATGCTTGCATCTGATTTCAGAGGAAGAGCACGTTGGTCAGACAACCTGCTAGGGGTTTGAGCCAACTGTACTCCGGTCAGCTGGAACGCTTTTATCGACAATACCAGCGCCGTGAGGGCCAAGGAAAACATTTTGTGATCTGCGCCTCCTCACCCCACCCCATCCCATCCCACCCTTTTAAGATGTTCAGAAGGGAGAAGTTCTCCCCTGATTTCCAGAAAGATTTCGATGCTGTTTCTATCACGTGCTTTCATTTAAGTTCTCCAGCGACAGACACCATACCAATTGCCTGTGGTAAAACAGGGAGAGTCCCCGGGCTGCGGAGCACAGAAGCCCCCCGTGGCCCCGCTCGCCCACACAGGACCATGCCAGGGGCTGGCAGAAGGCACCATCCTGCCTGTACCCCCAGCACTGCATTTAGTATTAGCCAAAAAAGATGGCAGCTTGGATCAGCAGCTGAAAACCGACTGAAACAATAGTGATCCCAATAAAAAAACCACCAAATACTGCCAGCATTTACTGACAAATCATGGTACCTGCAATGCCCTGGTGATTCCAGTTCTTCCATAGCCCTCGGTAGTAGATGTTGACATAACGTTGTCTTTTTAATGCAAAGCTACTGAGCAATTTTAATATGAAATAGCTTTTTTAAAAATAAAGAATGCATGATACGCATAATGAAAGAGTGAAATTTGCGCACATCACCTGTGAGGTTTTGGAGTGGTTTTTTTTGTTTGTTTGTTTGTTTTAAAGACTTTTAGGGAAAAATATAACCTAGATCAAGAATTTACTGTAATGACCATCTCTCTGTAAAAAAAAAAAAAAACCAAAACAGTTTTTTAAGATCCATAGGAAATTTTATAAATGTCCTAGCTTTTCAGGTACACATTTTTAATGGAAGTGTTTATGTTACATGTATATTTTTAAATTAATTTTTTTACAGTGTGCTAAATGATAATTCTTCCTTCCAAACAATATTTACTGTTATTTAAATCAACCAACCAATGTCGTACAATTATTCAGCCAATGGGAAATAAGTGACATTTCTTCTTACTTACTCTAATCAAAGTCAAATATTTGTTCCTTCTGTGAGTAATTTATTACTAATTACAACAGTCTGATGTATGGTATTTTGCGTTACTAAAAATAGGGCTACAAATGAATAAATGCAGCTAAAATTATGCTTTCAAAGCACAGTGGAAGAAAGCCCAAAGCTCATACACAGACACTGACAGCAGGTCTGTTTCCAGACTTTGGACACCCACATACCCACAAAATAGGTGCAAATTGGAAAAGCCTCTACTTATTCATCTGGCAGTAAGTGTATTTGGAAGTGAATATAACATGTAAAATTTAAAATCAGACTCAACTTCTTTCAAACAAACAAAAAAAAAAGTTTTAACTCTTTGGTTTTTCACTGTTTACTTCTTCCTCTTGCTGCCTTCCTCCATCCTCCATCTTCCTCCAGACTGGAAGAATACATAACCTTTGACTGAAATTGAATTACAATTAGTTTTTCTATTTTGAAAGTAATCAGTGCAAGAGCATAGAGACAGTCTATTAAATGTATATGTAAAAAATGCAAATCCTTTAGAGGCTGAAATATTCTTAAAACTTAGTTGAGCTCTGGAATTTACAGTCATGAGACATTAACATAATCAAGAATTTAGCAATACAAAACAGAACTGGACAGTCATGCAGGTATCAAGAAGATTCAGTCTTACAACTAACAAGAATGTAATTTTTGAAGATAAAATAAATCTCAAGATGTGGGACAAAATAATCTGCAACTACTAAAGACATACATGATGTGCATGGCCGACTATCCAACACCCACCTCCTGAGAGGTTGTTAGAACCTCCTTAAGAACTCACAGCAGAAGCCGTGGTGAAAAACATATTACTGGTCTTTCTGCATTTCAGACATAACCTAAGACAATAGCTTCTCTATTCCTTTTTTTAACAACTAATTTTAATTTTCAGGGTGGTTTTTGGTTTTGTTTTGTTTTTTTTTTTTTCAAGTGAAGTGCACCTATGGCTGTGTATTAATCAGGCAGTGAAAACCTCTCCTAAACTTAAACAAATTACGACACTCCGTGTTTACTAACGCAGCAATCTCCCAGTGAATGAATGGAATCACTACAATCCACAACACAAGAGATCACACAAAATGCAGTAGTACAAAAGGTAATTAATGACAAAAAATCCACAAAACCAAAAAAGGACCCTTCAAAACCATCTTAACCAACCATAAGTCCCTGCGTTGGCTTGATGTCTCAAGATGAAAAATTTAATACCACCAGATTCTGAATTTACTGAACTGGTACAATTACCATGATTGGGTGAACATTAAAAACACACATTTCAGCAGCTGCTGTCAGAGTCATAGGTCTTGGCTGCAATCTTAACAATAGCACTCTTTCTCCTGATGTACTCATTTGAAGAGAAAGGAAATTGGAATATATGTTCATAAGCGATTTGCTTGTCTTATTTACTCTTGTTCTTTTATTTGAGCCCAGAAAAGAGATTTAAATCCCAGGGATTATGGTTATCCCAAGCCAGTTAATCAGGTGACTTCAGTGCAATTTGACTTTGTTAGAAAATCAACTGAAAAATGGTGTAACACAGCAGCAATGGTCCAGAGGTGCATTTACTTTGCTAATGACTGACATAAATATGTGCTCCCCTCCCAAGTGACAATGTGCAAAGAGCACAAAAATGTTCCCAGTGGGAAGCTAACAGAACTATTCAGCTGAACAACCCAAGCACATTCACAGCCATTTGCAGGGAAATGATCTTGAGACACAGCAAATATTAATAAATATTGAGGCTAATCACAGGCTACAGAAGGAACCCCTGACCAATGACCAGGGAAGCTACGCTGTAACCTCAGCTCTACCACCAGCAATATCTGTTGCCCTCACCCAAGACCTCTGCCTGTCTGTGATGCTCCTCTTCTGCCAACCAAGTGATTCTCATACCTTCTGTAACACACCTCCAGAACTACGGACAAGGGAGAACGCCTGCTCAAAAACAGCATGGCCAAAGATTTCTGTAGACCAGGGCTTCATTTGCACTTCCATCACAAACTTCTTGTGCTCTCTTAAGTGAATAAGGGGCTTGAAATGAACATTGGGGTCACTGACAAGCCCCACCTAGAATGGTGCTTGGAGGACATCTCCCATGCTGTTCACCCCTGAGTTGGGCATGAAACACAGCAACCTGAGGTGCTCTGGTTTAAAAGTAGAGTTGGAAGAGGAAGCAGTGGCAAAGCACCCTTCATACATCAATCTACTTCTGCAGAATATGTAAAGAAAGAGGGGAAGATTTGGCTTTCTGGTTGCCTAAGCCTGAGGGAAGTTCTACAGCCACGTCTCCGTCTCAGGGCAGAGGACCTTGATAACCAGGTTAAAGCAACACGGGGCCAGGGCTCTCTCCATCACTCACTCCTGAAACTGCTGCCAAGAAGGAGCGCAAGGTTCCCTGGCCAGGGAGAGCGTGAAGAGAGGAGCTCAGTTCTGCAGTCCTGTGATGAGGTTCATTCAGCGGCTGACCTGAGGGGCTAACCACAAGGGTACAGTGACCAAACCCTGTAACACGCCGTTGCCCAGCGGCTTGACTTCAAAAGGGAAAATGTAGGGTTTGCCTATCCCAAATGCCGCCAAGCATCCCCAGAGGAAGGAGGGCACCAGGCAGAGGTTCGGAGGAGGCAGGAGATGCCTCTGCCACGGGGGTGGTCACTGCCAGGTCACCGCACAGGACGCGGGCTCCTCTGCTCTCCTCCCCTCTCACCACCGCTGAAGGAGTTAGTCCTGCGCTGAACCCATCCACCAAACGAGGCCCTGCTGACTGCTTCGGTGCAGGTTTTGGTAGTCATCTACAGAGGCAACCCAGAAAGCACCAGGACTAAACTGAATACGTGCGAAAACACATCTATAAATGCCTCAGGATATTTTCAGCCAGAAAAGCTTAAGTTTCTGAAACCTAAGGACTCTCAGGTGTCTGCCTGAACTGTGCTTTAAGGGGTACCAAAGTCGCAGAGTCTTATTGGATCTAACCCTAAGTACCGAAACAAGATTACTGTCATAAAATTAGATTAGAAAAATACACGTACAAAATTCACATGAACAAAGGTAAGCATGTAACAACTACCTGGGACTTCTGAGTTACAAACAATACATGCTATTTAAAATGCAGAGGCGTTGCCATAGAAGAGAAGTTACTAATCCTGTTGGGGCAAAGTAACTGCGCTGGTGTGTGGTTTGCATGGGGGGAGGGAAGGAAAAAGAAAAGGAATTGCTTTGTGAGCCTTTTTGCAGCTTTGTTTTGTTTTCTTTTGAAAAAGAACAGCTTTTTTTATTATTATTACTTTTAACTGATAGATATAAATGAAGAAACTTATGTTTATCAAAGCAAGTGTTACCACTCTAGTTAAACTCCACTTACCCCCGAGATACCTTAGGGCTAGTAGTTTAATACATACCTTAATATGCTGCCTTACTTTTTTAAACTAAAGAGTAAAATTGAAAGACTTTCCACTGAGACATTCTACTAGGAATATTCTTCTTCCTCAACTTTTTCCCTTATAATGAATACAAATAAATCCACTTTTCTTTGCTAATAAACAAGCTTTTTGTTCATTTATCTATTGAGCTATTTATAAATATCTCGCAATCACAGCATTATCTGGGGGCTAAAGAGCATGTTTCAACTCAAAACAAATGGACATGTCATGTCATGTCCTTCCATAAACAAAAGCTAAGGGCTTGGAATCCAGCAGAGACTTAAGCTTGTAATCATGTTTCTTACGTTCATTTTGATAGCTTTTCTTAGGTACTTTTAACATTGTAAAATAAAAGCAGTTGCCCTTAACATACAGCAGCACTGGAAAGCAAGAAATTGTTGCACCAGATGGTACATGAGACAGGGGACACGTGTGGATGCTGCGGAGGGTCCCCCCTTCCCAAATGTGCAACGTGCTCTGTTGGACTTACAAAGACTCTCCAGGGAGGGGGGGGGGGAATTGCCATCTCATTTGGGCAGGGATGTAGTACCCATCGCCGGAGAGGAGGCAGGAACTCACAGAAATCTCCTGAAACAACTTCTGAAACTTTTTTTTTCCCCTAAACAAATACCTACACAGCCTATGCTTACACAACAGCAAGTTCTAGCTGTATGACAGTGAACTCTCAGATAAAAATAGGCATTTTTTGATGACACATTATGTACAGCAGTATGTGAACTAAGTAGTATTCAACAAAATGGATTTTCTCAACTAGAAAAATCTGCAGCAACATATATCCAGATTAAAATCACATTCTTCACAGACACTGTGTACATTTTAAAATCAAATGTAATTTTTTAACTCTGTTTTTTTAATGGTATAGACTAGAAAAGTATTCACACAATATTAACACTAAATCAATTTCTCCTTACCCGATTCCATGGCATCAACCAGCAACAGTGTAATGAATGCAAAAATGCTAGTTCATTGGACACATTGTCATTTGTATATATTCTAGTACTAAATAATTAACACTCAGACTTCGGGAGAAAGGTCAAATTGAAATTAATTCTAAAATATTCCCATTACTGGCTTAGTTTCAAGATATAGGAGTAAAAGCAAAAGAGCTGTGGCCAAAAAAAAATTAGTGATTTCTTCACTTTGTACTCCTTTCAATCCATTCACTTTAATAACCAATACATGTTCCAAAAATTTATTTAACCTCGCCTGATCAAGCAACGCAGAACATCAGAAAACCTTTATACCCTGTTCTTTCACCTGGAATTAGATAACATTCTTACCATATTCTGCAGCCTCCTCATTCCCTAAATCCTGTTGAGGATTTACATTGAACTGAAGTTTCTCTCAAGTTTACGTTTCTCAGGTGTCTTTAGGCAGAACCTAAGATTTTTCTCTTTTCACGTTTTTAAGCTTGGACGTTAACTACCACAAGCCCCCACCCTTTCCCACCTACATCTAACCCTTTTCATCCTGAGCGATTTGAACCAACTGAACTTTGTAGCCCTGAACCTGCTTCCCGTCACCGTATCACAGCAGTGCCAGCGGGGGGGCTATCCCTTACCTACTGATGTTTACTGGACCTGTCGTGATTGATGTAAGCACAAAAGTGGTTGCAACTAAGAACCCAGGGATTTTACTCTCTTTCCAGAAGCACTGAAAATATCCCCCTTTTTCTATACCTAAAACCCGAAAGTCCCAACAGCCTTTCCGCTGCTGGACTTTAACCTCCAAACCTGCTTACACGTTACTAATGTACTTTTACCCAAAGAAAAAAATCTATTAAGAAATGCCCCAGCGTTACCCTATGGTATCAAAGGACATACTCAAAGTCAGTTTAACCAATTGATACTATGATCCATTTTAAAAAAAAAAAAAGCTTTGATATTTTTGCAGATATCAAATCCTGGAATAAATGCTGTTGTAATTTTAGCGCTCTATTTTAACAGTTAAAGGAGAGACATCTGGCAATAATCTACAAATAAATACAGTGTCTCCATTCTTAGTTTCTCCTCCAAAACACTACCTAGGACATTTTTGCAGCATGATTCATATAATCAACATAATACATTACAATGCCTTTCAAATAATTCCGAATTCTCTGTTCATTCAATAAAGAACTCATTTTCGAAAGAGAAAAGGGAACATGCCATGCCAGAAAACTTGCTTTATTGACTCAGCCCTACTGCCAGGAGGAACAACGTGGTGAAGTAAATTCCACGATTTCAAAAGCATTTTTTTACAGCGAGGGCAGAGAGAGAAAGAGGCTTATTTACCAAAATGTGAGATTCCACAGGTGAGGCCAGAGACGGTCTGAAATCCTCTTCCTTTAGTTCCAAAAGTTTTAATTTACGATGAAGCCTGTAATAATCCTTTCAAGCTGCCAGGTAAAACGCACGCCATATCTCAGCCGTATTTTCTTTCACCCTTTTGCAGTGTAACTTTGTTATTTGCATAAAGCTTAGTTCTGGCCTATGGGACTTTTTGAACATCTACATGTTAGATTAGTTGTCTTGACATGCTCTATCAAGCATGACATCATGAATCTCCATGGTAACCTTAACCACACCTGCCCAGATGCCAAAGTAACCTGTCATGTGCAGACCTAACTGAACATAACAAAAAAACCCTCAGCCACCATCTTCTAGGCACTCAGGCTTGCACAGGCAGCAGAAGGTTGGTTGGTTGTTTTTTTTTTTAAATTGATGGAAATCTAATTTCATTTGCCAATGTATTTGTTCTTCACGGAGCACTGGCTGAAACACTAGAGCTGTTCCTGACCCTTCCACATCTCCCAGTGTATTTTCTAGTCAAACAACAACAAAAGAAAGCTGTGGCAAACATCTTCCAGCTCGTTTTCTTAGGGCACGCTCATAAGCTCTGGCTCTGAAAAACTTCTACACACTCATTGTTGCTCTCTGCCCCTCAGAAAGGTTTTTTTTTTAGCGAGGTGACTTGTAAAACAGGTTCGCGGCAGGGATTAGCCCCCTCCCATGGCCAGGTTAGCATTTTAACCTCTTAATTGCTAACTCTTTTTCACCCTCGCAGCCACTGGCCCAGCCTTTACCCTTGTTCCTGCCCTCTCCTTCTCTGGTGACCGGAGTCAGCCCCACCTAAGCGGGTGACCACGTCCTGCCATGAGCTCCTCAGCAGATGACTCACACCATCTCAAACTTCCGAAGACCGAGACCGTTTTCCTCCTTCCTCTCTCTTTTTTCTTCCTAACTTTCCTGGGGATTACGGTAGCACCTTGCTTTCATTAACGCAGACGAGACAGCCTTGGCAGAGGCAAGGTATCCAAAGCTCCTGCAGAAACTTGCATTACCTATGAAAAAAGATTTTGGTCCTGGGCTTTCCAGGCTTCCAGGTGGAGGGAGCTCTGGTGCCCGGCTGCGGGGTTGTCTCACGAGGGGGAAAACCTGCAGCGTGAGGGCGAGCCGCTGGGCTGTGGGTCGCCGAGCTGCGGCCGTGGGGTGCTGCGTTCCCCTGCGGCGTTTTGGGGAGCACGAGGCATGGCACGCCTGCACCCCCGCAGCCGCTGCAAACTCACGTCCCAGTTTACCACAGGGACCAGCTTAGCTGCAGGTTATTTGCCTTGCGGCAGTATGCCGAGGCCCTTGTGCAAATAAAGACAGCCCCCCGTCTCTGTCGGCTTTCCTTTCCAGAATAAGGTATGGCAAACAGGCCAACAAACCCACGGGGTGGGGGAGGGATGATCTGTGTGCACAGCTGGGAGGTTTCAGGTCACCATGTTAGTTAACCATCAGTAATCCCCGCTGGCATTTTACCTGGCCACGATTGTACTTCTGATTTGTGGCAGGTTATCAAGAGTAGAAACGGGTCCTCAGGAGGCACATCCAGGGAGGGATTTATCTGAATAAACGAAGCCTGCAGGAAACCATTAATAATGTAGTGGAAGATACGGACAACAGTCAGAGCTAACCTTGCCGGTGGAGGCGATACAGTATGATCTGACAACATCAAATATTTTTTTTCCTGACGTTTATTTTCTGCAAACCAGGGGTCAGTTTGCCATACTCAGATACTGATGGACAGTAAAAAATGGACAAGAGAAGAAAGTCCATAGAAAAAGAGGTAATTACCAATCTTGATTTTCTGGCCCATATTTGTTGGTTATGGACCTGCCAGGGTTTAGAGCAAGCCAGAAGACAAATTATATGATATCCAAGGGACTATCTCCTGGTTGTAAGTAGTGGGATGTTTTATGTTCCAGCTGCACCATTTGACATAGAGATTAGAAAATGCCGTTGCATTAGCTACTATCCTTGATAGATCTCCCACAGTGGGGAAATTCCCACCATGGGTAATGTTGCCACTTTCCAGATAGTGGAGGAGCTAGAGAAGTAAGGGAGGAAAGGAACCTGGAAAATAAATCGTGACATTTTAATTCTATGTCTTCCCATACATTTTACAGATTTTGTATGTGATATATATACACACACATATATATGTTACATTCACATACCTACTACATGTGTATGTAGTTTGTCTTCTATACCACAGCTACACACATACATATATAAGAGGCAGGGGAAAGGAAGTATGTATGCTAAACACACATATACACCCTCCAAAGCAAAATTATATCATGGTCTTATTCATGGAGCAGCTAGATAAGCATGCATTGTATATACACACACATATATATATACACACATACATATAGCTATGTATACACAGAGGTGTATATATATACACACATACAAACACACACACACACACAAAATACACATATATGTGTGTGAACACATAGACAAAATTGGTAAGAAAAAAACCCTCCAAACTGTAATACCATGACCATAATAATTCTACTGCATCCAATCAGCCAGACTGTTGATTCACTACATTTCAACTAAGCAAATTTCTTACCATCGACTAGTATAACTTATTTTTGCATGTTTTTAATGTGGCTTCTGTTCGGTTATCTTGGTTGGGTTTTTTTAAGTTATGCTGAATGGATGAAGTCTTCGGTCTTTCCCATTCCCAAGAAAGACAGTTTGATGCTCTAATAGTAACTTAAAGTTATTTTGGTTTAAAATTATTAAAAAACTCATTACATATAATACATATGTCTAATCATCCAAAAGTAGAAGCAGGAGACATTCACATGAATTTTACCCTCAATAAATTAGCAAGGATGACACATTTTAAACAAATAGCAGGAACAGTTACTGCATTCCTTCTGTAATTTATTGCCTTCAGAAAAGACTCAAATTACAAAATGTGTAGGGTGTAATGCTGTAGGCTGTTCAAACTGGGTTTGCAGTGTCTGCAACCCTGGAACTAAATATTTACATGACTCCAAAAGATCTAATCTCTGGATTTCACCCCCCTCCCACCCCCTTTATTTAATTTGTATGCTATCTTTATCCACCACCCAGCACATTCCACACAGTCACTAAAGTTCATGGAAGAGATAAGTGGGAAGAAAAAAAAAAATCAAGACTTTCAAAGGAAAGGAGGGAAGCTGTTTAAATATAAGGAATAGATCATCCTCATTAGAGCTGAGGTCTTGCAGCAATTTTAGCTGGATACATATGGATTCTAGCAGTTGTGTTCTGAGGCAGTGACAGCACCTGGGATCTCTAGAGAACCTGTCACAGAGACGTTGTAAGGGGGAGTTACCAAATTACAATCTTTCCAAACCTATAACAACGGTCTGATCCCCAAAGGTTTGGAAAGCTTCAGAAGAGGCTGGGAATTCAGGAAGAACACCCATAACAGAGTACAATATTTTTCCAACTTGTTTTTATTCCTTACTTACAATTAACTTCCTGTTAGTGCTGAAATACCTATAAAACGCTAAGAAAAAAAAACTTCTATAAAAGGTTTGCTGTCAATCATTTGCTAAACTGGGAATAACGGGCACAAGATTTTTGAGCCTGAACTCTATATTCTGCTGGTTGATTGCAAAAAATCAATTATGGAGTAGAAAGTAGATTGTCTGTAAAGCTGAACAGATTGAACTCAACATTGCACCTAAAACCAGAGCCCAGAGTTAGGCTGCGAAGAGATCCTTGCATGGCATTCCCCGAATTCAGAAGGTCAGTGTGACGACAGCCTCCACCTGCTCTGAGAAATACATCAGCATGTCACATCTCCTCTGACCCTACATCTACTTTTTGCTGCTGAAAAGCAATTGTGGGCAGGCAAGAAGCAAACCACCTTAAGGTACGCTGCTGACAGACCAACGTGGATGTCAAAACAGCTTGGAGGAGGCAGATACCTGTGGATAAGTCTGTTCTGTTTGTGTTAAAAGACTCAAAAATAGAAAAGAAAGCAAATGAAAGGGTAACAGAGCCAGCTAAAGCATATAGACACACTCTACAGATATTTTCTTTTCTCCCAGGCAGTGGTGCCAATACTGAAAGTGTAACAGAAGTTAACAGCTGTTCTGTATTTTCCCTTCAGCTGTGAAAAGTAGATGGAGGCCCATATACTAAGATCAAGAATCTCACCTTCATCCCTTTCTCTATGTATGTTCTAAAAAAAAAATGAAAAGCTCTTCAAAAAATGTCAGTTTCAACAAGCAATTCCAAGGTAATATTGAACAGTTTCATTTTTATTATTGTTTCTTTGAATTTCAAGGGAGCAACTGAATCTTAGGCTACATCAAAAAAATCTGTTTAACGCTTTGTTACATTCTCACCTTTTGCAATGAGGTAACACTCAATTTTGTAGGAGTTATAAAGACTGTTTAACAAAAAGCAAGACACAAATTTGACTTCCATACCTGATCTCTCAGTCTCTCCTGGTGTCCCATTATTGCTGTAGCATGGTGGGGATATTTCTGTTTCAGATGCTCAAGAAAAGCCTCTCTCTTCCTGTCCATTTCCGAGGTTTGCATTCCCAGTATTTCTTTGGAACTGCGAGGGCCACCTACTGTATGTCTTCGAGGGATGTTTCGGGTGGACTTGGAATTAGAAGATGTGTGACTGTTTGGGGTCGAAAGGAGCTCCTTAGATCGTAGACATTCTGCATCGTCTAGTGATGTTACATGCAAACTGGTTTTTGCCTGGTCTGGAAAAAAAAAACCAATAAAAAAACCCAAAAGTGTATTATAAGAACTTAATCCCAACATCCAACATTCACATTAATAAGAAAAAGAAAATAATCAATATAAAAGCTAGGTACTTCTAAAAGTCTGGTAGTGTTCAATGGCACGTCCTGCATCATTAGGCATATACACGTAAGAAGTGGCCCGGAAATAATCACTTATGTAAGCTATGCACTGTACTTATATACTTTTAACACACAACTGCAGTATTGCCTCACAGAAAAGTGAGCATCATTAAAGTAGATGTTCCTTTTATATCATCTTTACCACTATGTGACTTGAAAAGAAGATCTGACAGTGCCCTTATTCCCTGACCTTTAAAATCTACAGGATGCTTTCCACAAGAAGAAATGAGTTTCTTCAATAGGCTCCAGTACACTCAGTGGCCCTGTAACTAGAATCCTTAAGGATAGCAACTGATAAAATTCCTTTGACAAAGCAGATTTGAAATCCTTAATCTTTTTCAGAGTGTTATCAACATGCTCTGAAACACCTATGAAATAATAAGAGGGTTTTGGAGGCTTTTTTCCCTGATTTCTGACTGTGGTCTGGTTTTAAATTTCACGGATCTCCCCTGGATTTTATACGTCTCAGGACAGCAGGCTGGAAAATACTACATCACTTTTTCAATAAACCATTTCTTAAGAAACAGAATAAAAGCAAGTTTTGTGTGATATAAAAAGAAGAAAAACCCCTCGGATTCATTTTTTAACTTTAAAATCTACTTTAAGACTAAAGACCATGACGACATTTGTAAAGACAGGCAGACACCAAGGGTATGTAAGTGCTGGCTTATCTTCAGGTAACTGTGTAACACGAACCCTCTGGTGCATAAAAAAGTGTAGTCTGGAGCCTTGTTACCTAATACCTTTGAAAAATCCCTCACTCCTTTGTCTGCAAAGAAAAAAAAAAAACACCAAACCACAAAAACCAGAAGCATTGAAAAGGCCTCTCCAAGTCTGATGTGGCCTTCCCGTCTTTACCCGGCAGCCTCAGCATTAACCCTTTACAGCACCTCCCCAGGAGCAGGAAGCTCCTTCCTCTACGTGTTTTTAACACATCTCTATTCCTCTCCGTCTGACACTTTTTGCCTCGAAGCCTTTCATCCTTCCAGCGACCATCTCCCTTGTGTGTTGCCATTTATATGGCACTGCTGTTTGGAAACAGGGACCTACTCACTTCTTTTTATGGTTCAGTCAGTCAGTTTGACACCCCGCCTACCACTTGCCTCAGGATTTTATGCTGAGGATTTTTCAGCTTTCTGGTGTGCGGTGTCGATTGCCTGCCAAGTCCCACGTAACATCAAGCCCTGGTGATAAAACCGCTGCCAGTGTGATGGCCCACCAATTCCCTTGGGTTTCACAACAGGACTGGGCCCTGGAAGGTCCTCAAAGACTTTGCGTATTTCTGTAAGCTCCCTGTAATGCTCAAGGACTCCAAAATACCAACAACACCCTCTTGTTTGCACTCATGGAAACCTATCCCAAAAGAAGAACTGGACACAGGAGCCCAGACTGCAGGTGGCACCACGCTTTGATGAGCACAGATCCAGGCGTGACTTCGGAAGCAGGTTCGGTTCACAGAGAAATTTTGCTCTCACGCAGATTCAAAGTGCCACCTCTGATCTCTGCAGCACCTTCTAAGACCTTCTTAGAAGCACAATCCTGGTTAAACCTTCAGAGCAGCAGCCTCACGTGTACGTGTACACACCCCCCCACACACACACACCCCTTTTCCAAGCACAACTCAATTAAAAAACATCCAGCCTCAATGGCCTCTGAAAGCTGCACAGTCATTTCAATGGATTTTACACAGGAGGAAAAAGAGGTGGGCTGGGGCTGGCTGGAATTTACCATCTTCAATTTGTTGCACCAAGAACCCAGAGGTTATATCCCTGAGGCTGTCGGAACAAAGGCGGCAGACATAAATAAGGGATTTCCTTGGAGCTCAAGGGAGTCAGCGCGAGCATGGGTGACTGAGTGCAGCAATTTGGTATAAACCCTTAAAGTATGGTCACAGCAGCAGTTTCAATCACTGAATTGGTGGCAGGCACTTCCTCAAGAAGGCAGGTAAACCTATGCTGAGAAACACAACTGAGAGCTCATGAATGTGTATTTCGGGTCCTAAACCTCTCTCATGCAAAGCCTTTCCCTACTCTGTACTTCAGTCATTTCACTGGTTCAAGAAAAAGCTAATTATTTGGAACATAAAGAGACATATCAAGTGAAGTGTTTTACCACTATTTGTTATCGGGTGAAACCTTGAAAAGGAATCAAAAATAACATATTTTTCTTATACTACATTAGAAAGATCAACAAATTCTCTTATTTTTCTTTCATATATTTGGAAAAAACTGTATAAATACCAGTGAAAAGAAAGGAATGTAAACTATGCAAACTAATTGCTAGTCTTGCCAGCAAGCTGACCTGGGCATTCAGCACGATCCCGCAGCATTACAGCACACAGCAGCACGTGACTTTCTCTGCAAACCAAACTCTCTGTCATGTTTGAATACGGGTCTTTCCCCTAGTAATTGCTGAAAAAAAATCATCCTTGGCCACTTCCTAGATAGGGACAAGTGACTTTGATGGCAAGGTTGAAAGCTGGGACTGTACCTCGGGGTACATAAGCTCCACAGGGATAACAAACTGAGAGAGGTTTTCTGGGTCCTGGGGTTGCTCAATAACAGCATGGGCAAACTTTCCCTATCTTCCAAGTGAAGATAATAGGCCTAGAAAATCGATCCCCACAGATAACTGTGAAATGTGTGAAGGATCATGTGATGGTTCCCAGAAGAGAGCTAAGAGTAGCGAAAGGATAAATTATGCAAGTACCCTCCTTGGAAAAGGAGTAAAGAGAAGCCAATGGAAAACACAGAGGTGTGAGATAAGCTTGTCTCCCTCTCTCCCTCCCTGATATTCAGAAGCTAAAAGCTGAAGGTCTTTCTGTTCAATATAGTAGCAAGTCTAGAGGGCAACAAAAAGCAAGAGTTGCTGATTGACAGGGGAGGGCTTTGGTTATCCAAAGGCTTGAGTAACCCTCACACTTCAGTTGCTTCTCTGATCTGAAAACAAATGTCAAGATTTCTTAACATCACCCATTACTGCAGTGGATATAACTACAGGAGAGGCCCAGGTCTGCAGTGTAGAAGCAGTATGCCTAGGATTATAAGGAAAATTATCATGAAAGATTAATTGCTGTGAGCTAGAAATTTAAAAAAGAAAAAAGTCCTTCAACATGTCCTGGTATGCAATTCTTCTAAGTCACACCCTCCATGAAGTCTACAAAGGTCAGGAAAGTCACTTTGCTTCATTACTTTAAATGTTGTGAAGAGTTTAACAGTCCCGTTTTGCAACCCAGGTGACACGAAAGAAGAACATTTTCAGAATAATTTGAGAAAGGAACAAGTATGGACCTGACCCGTACGGATACTATGAAACTGAGCCTTGAAGCAAACCACATTCAATACTTAAAGTTTAAAAAAGAATACAATTTTAACAGCATGAGTCAAACCCACCTCCATTATATCTATGCCAGCAGTAAATTTGAGATTATTTGGAATCATTCTAATTTACTCTACTGTCTTTACAATTAGCTCTCTCTCCAAGGAACTTTCAAATGTAAATTTTGGATATGGGCCAGAACTACTGCATTTGGTTATGAGCTTTCAGCATTCACAATTTTGGAGAATCATAGGATCGGTCTGGTCAGACCTCTGTCTTCCTAGCTCCACACGTGTCAGGCAGCTTCATACAACCATTACAGAAGAAATATGTTACTGAAGGCTTCTTGTTTTTTTTCCTATTCAGACACATCCTTTAAGTGAAGATTTCCGTCCCACTAAACACAAACATATAGAGACACAGATTCACGTGACTTGCACTGCCCAGGATTTTAACTTAAAAAAATGATTCAAAAGAGCAATTAATGACCCCTCCCCCCCAAAAAAGGGGAGTATTTTTTTCTCCAGCGTTCTCTAGGCACTATTTTCTGGTATTACAGACTCATAAACTTGTGTGATTTTTTTTTTAAACCACATGTACCTGACCACGCACTATTTGTTTCACAGAAGCACAGTAGCACAACTTTTTCTGAAGTGCCTATGAAGAATACAATACACATGAACCGGGAATGTTCACAGGTGCTCCACAAATACTATAATAGATACAGATTAGATTAGGTATTTGTCATGCTACCCGAATGTTACGCTCCACGTGGAATAGCCCACGTAGAATTCCCCAGGAAATAGTTTTCTTTTAGACAAAATATATAGTGCAACAGTAATGGTACAAACGCACCGCAGCTGACCCGCCGTGAAAACCACGCTTCTAATTTCCTGGCTTCGCTCCAAAGCAAACCCAACTGGTTTCACACAAAGTAAACTAAGGCTGTGACAATCTGCCGTGAATCTCCCTCTTTCAAAAGACACCCCGAGGAAAAGGTGAGCTCAAACCTCCTCTTATGAAAGAAGAACTATTTCTCTGCCGTAGGTGAAGCATGCAGAGCATTTAAAGGGAACGTGACATTATGTGTCGTGTCCCCCCCGGCCCCCCCCGCACCAGGCAGCGAGTGTCCTGCAAACTGTGACAGCAGTACAGCATGCTCCCTGCTTTAAAGGGTAGACAGGAATCTCTGAAGAGAAAGTTAAACTCGCAAAGTCGGAGCGTTAGGGAAATCTGCAGAGCCGTTAGCACAAGACAGACATGCTTGCCTTTTTTTTTTTTTCCTTCCCCCTCCATGCATTCTGCCTCCGGTCACAAAAAGCAGCAACGAGGGGCACGTTGCAATGTAACTCCATCTTTGCCTGCTTCCCTTACTTACCCTTCATCTGCCTGCTGTCTGCCGAGCAAGCCAGGCACAGCTCAAGTTTCTGGCTTTCCTTCTCCTCCATTGTCCCTGCCTACCGCACAAGCTCCCCTCTCCAAGTTGGAAGCCGCAGCGCCCGGGCTGTCAGCGCCAGGCTGCAGGCTCAGGGAGGCGAAAGGGAAGCCGCCCTCCCGCCGGTGCCGGTGCCGGTGCCGGTGCCGGTGCCGGGTCCCCCCGCAGGCCCCCGGCGTGCCCGCGGTGCCGGGAGCGGGGCTCCTCGCCGCAGCGGCGGGCAGGGCGGGCGGCGGCGGCCGGCCGAGCCCCCCGAGCCCGGGGCCCCAACAGGTGATGGGCTTTTCTGCAGGCGAGCCCCTAGCCGGCTCGCTTCCCGCTGCAGCCGGGGAGCCTTATGAAAGGGAACGTTTCAAACATGATTACAGGCCCGGGTCTCTGCTGGAATCCGAATCCGTAGCCTTTTAAATCTCTGTCATGGGACAAAAGCCTTTCCACAGCATATTTTTTTAAGCTCGTAACCACCAAGCCCACAAACATTCCTGATAAATGCTCCTCTGTCTTTTTTAGCGTCTCGTTTAAAAGTAATTCATTATATAAGCGCTTTGAGGTTTTGTTTTCTGCCGAATTCTTTCAAGCTGCTCGGAGAATGAATTGGGGAAAAATCAAGATACAGGAATGCAACTTTAGTGGAGCCAATAAAAACGAATGGTAGCAATCCGTGAGCGGGGACTTCGGTTAAGGGGGATTTTGAAGCCTCGGTAGCAAAGCGTATAGAAACAGAGAACTAATTCTCTTTTGGCAGATCAGAGGCCGGAAGCCTGCGTGAGAATCGGTAGATCCACTGGGCTGTGAGGCAAAAAATAGCGTGGCGGAGAAGGACGAGATCAAATCCCACAGATTCCAGCAGCTGCCACGTGTGTTGATTTAGTGGAGAATATCAGACCGAATTAGTCTATCAAAATCTTAACGCAGAGCCAGAGATGGTGCAACAAACCGAGTGTTGAGTTACAGCATCAAGACCAGAAAGTTTATCTGCGGACAACTTCTGAATTAGGTTAAGAACAAAGCATAACTGAGATATTAATAAAAATATGAGATTTCTCATTTAAATCAACCTCATACTGCAACACCAGACAACAGCTAGTATCTTGGATGTCTTTTTACACAGATCTAGCATAATCTCATCTTCCAAGCTTTCTTCAACTCTGACTTCAATATAACATCAGCTAAATTGCTTGCAATGACCTCTCAACCACCCAGTCCAAACAGGCTAGGAAAATTCCCCTATGTTTCCTTCTACACCTCTATCTGGCAGAAATGTCATCCTGTCTACTTAGATTATTGAATGCAGAAATGCTTTGTGTGTATATAAATTCAATACAGAAGCTCAAGGAGAATCACTTCCTCATGGCCCAATCCTCCTCCTTCCAGACAGAAAAAACATTTGAGTAAATTACAACTAACAATTGATAACAAAACTATTGTTCATTAGATCAGACATACATATTCTCCAGCACTTAAGAAATACTTATTTTCCCTTTTAACAATTAATTCTATATGGTCTCGGAACCTGGCAAATGTCCCAGAAATCTGGCACGGAAAACATAGAAAAGATGAAAATACAATCTAAACATTAGCACTGTTATTTAAGGTCTGCAGTAGAGTGCTCCCAACAGAATACTCCTGTAGTTGCCCTGCAATATAAAGAAAACAGTGTGATACACATTGTATTTAGAGTAGTGTTTTTACTGGCCTTGGGTTACTCCTGCTCATTCTGATTGTGGACTATTTTAGGAGGAGAAGTGATGGCCAGCCATCCCACTTATCTGATGTTGCCTTTTGTGATATGGAGGAATAATGTGCCTTTAACACTGAGGTTTTCCAGAGTCTGGCAAGCGTGATGATCCTCTTGCAATTTACATTCACAGCCAGCTGGAAGGAGAGAAGGGATCTTACAGGAATAGTGATCACTGAACACCACCAACTTCAAGAAATATAAAAATAACTCAGAAACCCCTGATGGGAAAAGAAAGCCAGTGCAGTTGCCTGGAGTAGCAAAACGAAAGCTGTACCAAGACATTACCTGTACACAGGCCTCAGAAACTGAGAGTTAGGAAATTAAGGACATTTTAAAAGACCTTATCCTGAAATAACGCAACAGAAAGCACAAAACATACTTGCCTACAAATGCCTAAAAGGGAGATGCTCTTGCAGCCCCGTAAAAAAACAGGGTTAGCTCTGGAGATCAGTACAATTTGTAGCAAGAGCTTTAATAAGATCAAACCCAATGCACTCTAGCCCCTTAGAAGGCTTTACCTCCATCCACGGTGGGGAAAAAAAAACCCTAGAAAATTAGTTTAAGACTAAAAAAAAAAAAAAACCAAACCAAAACATTAAAATGTCTACTTTTAGCCAGCACCATTAGTTTCCACAGCCAAGAGCACAAGACAGAGAGTTAGTCTCTTGACTCCCCCACTGACATGTCCTAGTGACCAGCCAGGTGCCCCTTGGGATGGTGCCAGCTTGGTCTGAAGCTGTTGCTTTCACGGCCACAGCAAGATGCTCCCACTGCTGAGACTGACACTAAATGTCATTGCTGATGCTGCTAAGGGGCCTGAGCAGCATGGACCCCAAAATGCAGAGATGATCTAAGAAAGATTGCTTATTTGGTTGTGGATGTGTGACTTGAAACCTGGTGTCACATTAGGAGAACTTCTGTGGCTGCAGAAGTAGTCTCTCCAACTGGATTAAAGAGCATTGGCAAAAGGTGAGACTAAACATGGCACGCTTCAGTATCATCAAAATCAAACAAAACAAAAGAGCCTGCCCAGCCTCAGAGGAAACATAATCGCCTCTGCCGCTGCTCAGGACAAGGAATAGTTGCGACAGTAAGGTCCCAAACCATGTCCTGACTTTAAGGGAAAAGTCCTCCGTCCCAAACTGCATTTAAATAATATATGTAACAATGCCATTCCTTAAGATGTTAGCTAAGACTATTTAAAAGAATTGGTGAAACTCCTTTACCAGCTGAGAATCTGGAGACAGCCAGAACCATTATACTCTTAGGCTCAAATAAAGAGCTCCCCAGCACAGTCACTGGGATGAATCACTAACAACAAGTTAAATAAACTTGATTAACCAGTTCACAGCATGTAATCAGCATTTGTTTATCTTTGGGATCAACAATAACAGTGGTTCCTTTTAATTACTGTGCTCAGATCTGGACCCATCAGTATCAAAACAATGCAGGGAGAGTAATTGCTAACAGGTTATGCTGTTTTAATTGTGTTTAAAATTAATGTCTCAGAGCAACTTAAACACTTCTGGGTTTAGCATGTGCATAAAAGGAACGATTAACAAATACTGGCTGCGCTCAATTAGTCAAACTTATAATATACAACAACTCCATGGCTCTAGCAATTATTCACAACTAAAAAACTGGGAAGTTAATTATTAATAGTTAAATCAGAAGAGGCATCCCATAATTAAAGACCTGTCTCCATGCCCATGTGAAATCATGTAGCCACTGAGAAAAATATCATGAATGCTCTCCGCAGGAACCAGCCAACCGCTGTCTAGCCTACAATAGTCCAGAAACACAATAAATATTAGATCTGGAGTGGTGAGGCAGAAGTCTGGGAGGAGTTACGAGCACCCAAGCAGGTCATACTGCAGCACCTCTCCAAGCCGTTCCCCAGCCAGAGATGTCTTGGGCCTTCCCTGGAGGAAGGGAGCACCCAGAGGATGCTCCAGTGAGTCGGGAAACCTCCCCTCCATGCCAGGGAATTGTGGGTGGCCATTCGCTACCAACTGGTCAGATTTGAAATGGAGAAAATAACTTTAACCAACTATGGAAAAACAGCCCCGACGGGGGTGAAACTCTGGTTTCCACCTCAGCCAGCAGAGAGCAGCTTCAGTGCTGCAATTCATTTGAGCGCATCTCTGTTCTCATTTGTGCTCAGCGAGTTCACTGTCGTCCTTGCTGTAGTCTCTCAATGCTTAAAACTAAACCAGACTCACTCCTAAAAGAAAAGGACTATGTTCAGATAGTGTATTATCAAAGATATAATACTAGCCACTAGTTTGTACAAGCAAAATGAATAAAGTCTCTGAGGTCTATCGATACGAATCCATGCAAGTAGATCTGGGGGCAAAGAGGTTCACACTATTTTAAAATTAATTGTCTCGTGATTTGGTATTGTACGACAAGGAATCAAAGGTTTTTAAGCTGTGGAGGGGCACTTTATGATCGTTTGGTCTCATCTGCTTAGTAAGGGCTTTCCGTGACCTGGGTCCTGTTTCTAATGCAAGGATAGTGGTTAAACTATCCAGTGGTTAAATTAAAGGAAAACATCTGAACTTGATTTTAAAATTTACAATGACAAACAATCTAATACAACCTCTGGGATTATTTATCATGAAATTACCTTCGCTGTTAAAAAATCTGTGGAGAGTTTCAATATTTATACTCCCTACATTCCAGTTCAGTTAAGAACTCTCATACTTGCGAGGAAAAATTAGCCCAAGGAGTGAAATGGTAACACTCCAGCTGAACTAAAAAAGAAAATTGAATATGAGCTTCTCTACACATCTCTGCAACAGAATTTCATCGTGTCTTGGCAGACCTACAGGTTTCAGCTCTTCAGAGAAGTTCAGAGACTGACAGTGCTGCCAAGAGCCACCACCAGCCTCAATCACTAAAACAACTATTAAAAAGAGTCACTAAGAGGTTGAACATGAGATATTCAGGCAGAAGATACATTCATCTTTCTAATTCCATTTCAAATGGGGCTCTGGGGAGCAGCTATAATCACCTGCCACTTGGCATCACTGAGCTCTCAGGTACAAAAAAGGATGCGGTGTCCCAGCCCACCTCCCACCAACAAGCACTGTGCTGTTAAGTGTCTCGCACATCTCCAAGTAACAGAGCATCCTTCATTCACTCCAAAAGACATTTTGCTCAAGCTCACAACTCTCACACGTGGACACCTACCTCATGTTAAATAGGTTAGGTTTTCCAGTTTTATTCTTGTTTCCTTCCTCCCCCCTCCAATTTTTTAAATAAACGAAAAGGTCTGAAAGCAGTAAACACTTGTGCATGCCCTAAATCAAACTGAGAAAAGGACTGTGGTCATCACAAAGAGGCACTAACATGCAAGTGGGGAGAGAAAAAAAAAAAGAAGATTCTTCTCTTTCATCCATAACTTTTATCTTCCTCTCTAATTTGGGACAGTCCCAACAAAGCTAACTCTAGATACACTTTAACATGACTTCCCTTCCCGCTGCCTGAGGTAAGATAGAACAGAGCTAAATGAGCATAATTACAGGATGCATGTTTCTGACTCGTGTAACGCAACACCTTATTTCAGACTTTTTAGCCCCACACAGTTTTCATCCCACCGTACGAAGCTAACATTAATATTAGTATGTTGCCACCAGCACAGCCAACTTTGAACTGAAGACTCTGGCACACTACAGCTCCTCCTCGTGCCTGCCAGCCTGGCCAGCCCTTCACACATCACACTTCCCATTACAGGATCACCTATGGTAAGGAATGAGATCAGCCTGCAAACACAGAAATACAAAATATGAACATATGTTTTTGTAAGGTACCAAACAAATAACTCTGTGAAAGGAAAATGTGCCTTACATCGCGGAAATTTCAATCACTGGAGTTTAATCAAATAAAAAGCAATATGTGGGTGGGAAGGAACAGTGTAGGGAATTGTTTCTGAGGGAGGTGGAAGAAAGGGAGGGGAGAAGGTCACTTTTAAGTCCATCTGCTCTACATTCAAATTCTATTTCTCCCCAGTGTAAAGCATTTTGGGGTTGTTAAGTTCCCTTTTGGATGAATTCACTCAAACAGAGCTCTGGTGAGAGTTTGGATTCAAATTGGTCCAACTTTTTAGCACTGCCAGAAGAATAGGCTTAACGCCTGAAACACTGACTATTGCTGGTTTCATGGATGTCTGCAGGATCTGTTTGTAAATGTATGAGGTGGCATGCTTTAGTGATCAAAGGTACCGAGAGTTGTTCTCCGCAAAGTACAATTACACTTCAAAAGAATCTTGAGAGATCCTTTATTTCAGCTCTTACCAAGTACACATGGAGTTTATAAGATTGTCAGGTGATTGCTTGAATTAATAGGAAATACTTTGATGTGTACTTTGATGGAGCCTGCGTCCAGAAATAATATAATAGTTCAAGTTTTGTTGTGATTACCATAACTACTTACTCATCAACAGGCCATTCTGATAAATATTCTACTGCAAAAGAATGGTTTAAATAAAATAATTAGTAAATAATGATTAGAAATTAATACAATGGGACCAGTATTGCCAACCCACAGCATTCACACAATTCGTGATGATGGTCTTTCTTGAAAAGTCACTTTTTTGGGAACACTATTATTTTATTCATCTCTGGTCTGTACTTAATCATATATTTGACTTTTCTCCACAATGTCACTGGCAAGAACTAGATATTTTTCTGGGACCCAGACTAAAATCACTAGAGAGGTCAGCGCCACAGTGACTAAATTAGTTGGCATTTTTAATTGTTCTTACTACAGTTTCTCCCTTGTCTCCTGCCACAAAGGCAGTACCACACAGCAAATGACAATCAGAATGTCTGAAAAGAGATAAAGACAAGCAGAATAAATTCTTACAGCTTTGTTTCCATGCGGATCTGATTTCTAACCCAGCGTGGATGGTCACAGGTTGCGGTTTGTAAAGCTTTTGAGCAGCGGGCTAGTGTAGAACTTCCAGCTTGGAAATGATTTCATGACCTCTCCAACAATATGTACCTCCCCTTCCTTCAAAAGTGCCTCTCTGACGTACCCAGACCATGCTGATGCTATCATTAAGACAGCTGATTAGTAAGAAAGCAATCAGAGCTGACAGCAGTGGTACTCCTGCTCTTTCTCAGGCCTGCCCAATCTGTTCTGCCAGGATGCATGCTTATTAATTCACTCTTCAGTATTTAGGATTTCATAGCTTTAGGGCAACAGGGACTATTTGATTATCTTGTCCGACTTCCCATCTATCACAAGCCATTAAATTTGACATGGCATCCTCACACAAAGGCCAAACACTTAAATGAGATGAAGAACACATTACTGATCTCAGAAGACCAATGCTGCATCTGCACTAGCATTTGTTTCAAACCCCACCACACGTGTGATGAGATCTACCCTGATGATCAGCATAAGAAAGAGAAGGACATCAAGCTCCCAACTGACTTAATTCTGAGGAAAGTTCTTTCCTCTGCCTTTAATTTCCCAGATCAGACATCCGCCTTAAAAAAAACCCCAAACTATCTTAACCTCAGAGCTGTGGTGCATACATCCAGTCACCATCTCCAGCACAGTCAGTCTCTTCTGCATGAAAACAACCTGAAGGGAAAAAGAAAAGCACTTCGAAACATACATTGCCCAATGTACATGGAGGGGGTCAAATCCGCCTGAACGTTGCACATTACCTGCTGAAAGGCTGAAGCACGACAGTTGATTATAATCACTGTCTTTAATACAGAGCTGCCAGTGCTACAAGCATGTTATTTCAGGGCATTTCAGCACGCAGGCCCACGAAGGTAGCTGATGGAGCTGGCAGCTCAGGCACACCACGTCCAGCAGCAGCAGGGCTGCCACGACCCTCCACCCTGCAACAACCACCCCCATAAATACAGGCTTTCTTGCTGCACCTGGGCTAACGTGGCTTTGCAAATATACCCATTCTCATTTCAAAGACTATGTTACAGTTAATTGACTGATTAATTATTCTCAGCGCTAAGAAATTGCTTCCTATTTCTTCAGGGTAAAGTTGACTTAACTTCAGTTTCTAGTGATCAGACTTGTTCCCCCTTTGTCAGCCAGACCCACTGATTCTGTAGGACCTGCGCTTGGCAAGAAAGCCACCTCGCAGCCTCCTCCTCAATTGCTCACATCAGCTGAACTCCTGAAGACTTGCATTATACCTCAGTCTCGGTTTTCATCTTGGAAATCAAGTCTTTGCCTATCTTCCCTTTCTTTCTAGTATTCCCATCTTCTTGTAGTACAGCTAGCAGGATTATCAGAGCCTATTCTTCTGAACTTAATATACTAACAGTAACAAAGGGGTACAAGACCTAAGTTTACCTCTGAAAACACTGGTGCGGCTGGATGCTGCACAACAGCACAGATGTCCCAGGGAAAGGGATGTGAGGCTGGAGAGCTTTCCCCAGACAGGACAGGGAGCCCGTGGCTGTGGCTACCTCCTCCCGAAAAGGGAGACCGTGCTCCAGGTTTGGCAAGGGCAAAATGTCCAAGCACCGAGCAAACCGCATTGACATGACTCTGGTGTCATATCCTATTTCTCCTACAAGGGGAAGTCTGCTCCTTCTGTGCAACAGTTTTGCAGAAGACAAAAAGGGAGAAAAAGTAACAATGATTCGTCTCATCAGGCTCCAAGAAGCCACAAAACTGCCTGGGGTGAAGGCAAGAATAAGCAACGTCAGCATAGAAAGGTGTCATACAAGGTTTAAGCTTATTCAGAGGTAGAGGATCTGTCTCTCTCATGAATAAATACATAACCCAAGACAATTTAATTCCAACTGCTTTGTATTTCTTACAAAAACTTTTCAAACAATGTGATGACTCACAAGTAAGCTCTCCACCGACAACATAAAATGACATCATATTAGTTATCTCCCTCTACAAACTGGAAGTCTGCACTGAGATATACAAATACCTCTCATAATATAGCACATGCATTTACATGCAGCATAGCTGAGGATAGGGAACAGGCAGCAAGTAGTGACAACGACAGGTTTTCTTCACTCCAAAGAACAAGGTTATTAAATAATAATTGTTAACATAGCTTTTACTGCATACACAAATACTCCAACACTCTGATTTCCAAGACTCACCTGCAAAATATAACTTTGTGATTTATTCAATTTTATTTATGATTTTCATACTATTGCCTTAATCTTTCATAATTAACACAACAAGGTCCAGTGATAAATTCAGACTTTCTTCCCTCTTTTGCTTTTTTGCTCTACAACTGCCATTAAAAGATAGTACTTCAAGACTGCAGCTGGAATGATATCTAAATCTTTTTACCATTTGGAGGAAATTCTGGGCAAAGTGCTGGAAGGAATAAAGTATCAAAATCTCTTTGAGACAAGATGACAATATTACTTACATGCCCCCATTTCAGTTTTATAAGCCTCTATAAATCTACTCTCATAGCAGGAATGCCCTTGGAAGCAGGCGCTGGGAAAGCGAAGGATGAGTTTGCAACCCATAAGCAGTATTCATTCAACGCTTTTAGTCTGCTTTTTTGCAAGGAGTCTTGCTGTAAGAGCTCAAACCAAGAATAGCCGGGTCCTGGTAGATAAGCTCTATCCAGAGCTATCCTCTATCCAGGACTATGGGAGTAAACCTAAGTGCAGAAGATGGTCTGCAGAATGGAAATTAGGACAGAGGGCTTTAGAAGTCTGACATTACTTGAAACACCTAAATCAAATCTGGATAGTTTTCTAAAGAAGTGCCTAAATGCAGCCAGAAAATACAGGCTGAATACCACAATTACAGGTTAAAATGCTACAGGCAGTAATTATCAATCACTTTCTTTTCCCAACCATCAAAGAAGGTAATTTGTTTGTTTTCCCCACCCTGCAAGGAAAAGACTGGGTGGTCTTCTGACTTTAAGAGCCTGAGAAATATTCCTCTCAAGGACAAGGCCACGCCAGGGCAGCATGAGGTCCTTTTTCAGCAGTATCTTACACTGTACTTGATTTTAGTCACAGACATTAAGAGTGTGGCAGTGCTTTGCAAATCATCGCTAAATACCTTTTCTTCATAGCTCCATGCAAATCTCAGGGGTGTTTCCAAGACATGAATAAAGCCTCGGTTGTTGAAAGGTAGCATGTTTTCAGTTCCTCAGCTGTCTTCATCAGTGTGGGACTGCCATGCTGCAGGGATTCTTTATTTGGTTAAAGACTAATTCCCCTTCATCTTGCAGAAGTTGTCACCAGTTGTAAGAATATAGCAGCTTTATTCGATACATGATAAGTAACTGTGAATTCTGAGGCTATTAGTTCATTGAGGGACTGACATCTCAATAAAACATCAACATAAAAACTCAGCCCCTTGCAGACAGCTTAAATCATTCACCTTCTATTTTTTTAAAAACATCTAATACATTGCTACATATTCAGACTTCAAAAAATGTATTAAAATTTTTTGTATCTTCAGCCCCTTCTTAAATAATGTACATCTGGTAATTCCTATGCTCAAAGCCATGCCATTTAAAGCCTAAGTTGTTTGCATACTAAAAAACCTAAGTCATGGAGCATTCAGTGTTGCAATTCAGCTTCCTTTTGCAGTAAAGGAAGCTAGGAGAAAATGGGGCAGGAACCGGGCTGAAAAGCTTTCTGAAAGCTGCAGCTGCAGCCAATAGCTGAAATTTAAAATCAGACATTATTTTCTCTCCTCATCTTGTGGGCTCTGCCACAGTTTTCAATAAACCACAAATTCAGCCACAGAGGCACTATCGCTCATAATTTTCTTTTGCTGATGGAGCTAAAATAAGAACCATAAACACTTCCCCCTGACTTCAGAAAGCAGCATATGTCACTCCCCAATAGGACTCTTGACATGTTGCTTGTGGACAACGTGTTAGGCAAGTAGCAAAACCCCAATGTGGTCCTGTGAAATTAATAATATAGTGTTGCAGAGAGAACCTGAAACACAAGTTCATATGCGTTGAAGAAAGCAGAAGCAAGAACTGCATTTCCATTTCCCAACCCAGTGAGAGAACAGACACATGACAGCCATCAGATATGGTTCCCTTGGATTTCCCCAGGCCATGTAGCAACATCCCTTGGTAAAGAAACAAAGAGAGGCGATTCTCCCATCGATAAAAAATTGACTAAAAATAGGAAAGATCCCATAGGAACAAAAGGCAAATTTCCCAGGGGAGGGAGATTACCAATGGCATCACAGAGAATGCAGTGGTCCAGGCAGCCCTCAACATTAGTGAGCTGGAAAAGAGGATGTAAGTGAGGTGGCAGAGCTTGCTGAGAACATTACGATATTCAGTGAAGTAAAGGCAAGGGCTGATTATGAAGAAGAGACTTCACAAGATTCACTGACTAGGCAGTAAAGTGACAGATTAAATCCCATGTAGATAAATGCAAAGTGATGCACATTGACTTTGAACAGACTATTACCACTCAAAAAGAGAGTTTAAGGTTATAACCATTTTATGAAAATTTTAGCTCAGTGCTCATTAGTGATTAAAAAACCAAACAGATGTTAGAAAATGCTGGGAAAAGAATAGTGAACAAGACAGATAATATCATTATGCTACTGTACAAATCCACAGCCTACCCGCATTTTGAATATTGCATGCAGTTTTAATTCACTCCAGGAAAAAAAAGATACAGCAGAAATAGAAATGTTAAGAAAAAGGAGGCATGGATGATCCAAGTTATGGAACGGTTTCTGTACAAGGAACAACTAAATTATGTAGGACTCTCCATTCTGAAAACAGATGACTCAAACATCTGTTTGAGGTCTATAAACATGAGTAACAGAGAGAAGCTGAATAGGGAAAGACTTTTCATTGTCTCTCTCAATACAGACTGTAGGGTCATCAAATGAAACAAGTAGGCTAATGATTCAAAACTACATAGATGTGAATATTAATTTCACAGAGCACTGTGGAAATGATGGTAAGCTGGGAAACTTCTTGCTGTAGGACACTGCAGTTGCTGAGTTTACAAGAGTTTAAAAAAATAAAAAACCAAGATAATGGAAAAAAATTCCATTGAGCAATGTTAAAAAAAAGGACATAATCCTTGGTTTCTTTCAAGTAATCTCTTAATCATATATTGCTGGGAGCTGGGAGGGTATTCCAGAAGTATCACTACGTACTCTCCTTGATCCTGTATTCTTCCCTAGGTAACCATCACCATTCGAGACAGGTTGTCAGGCTGGACCTCTGGTTTGACCCGCTACAACTGCTCTTACATTTGACAAGGTACAAGAAGCCCTGATGCTGACAGTAACACTTTGTCATACGCACTAAACATAAAGAAACAGAAGCACTTACATTGCAACAGAAAAATAACAACCCCAGACCTAATCAAAACACTCTGCTGTGTAGTGAGAATCGTACGGAAATCTCCTGGAGCGAGGATATGGGAGAGAATGAATGGCATACAATACAGTAAGTCATATCATCTCATCTGTTGTAAAAAAGGCCTTAAACATTTGTCTACACAGGAAAGTTAGTGTAGTGGAAGCTAGAGAATGAATTTGCAGTGCTTCAGCTATTCCACAGTTGTGGCGGACAATGCAGGGTAAATCTTACATGGCATCAGTGTCCGAAGCTCGGGCTACCACCAAGTGTCAGAACGCTATTAAACCTTTTGAACAAGGAATCCGTACAGCTCTGGGGGGCTGAGATAATCTTTTCTCCCTCATTAACGCCCCACTACAAAGAGGCCACTCTGGAGGACTTCAGGTGCCATGACTCAAGCTGAAGCACAGGGTGGAACCAAGGCTCCCTCACCCTTCCCCATCTTTCTGGGATATGGGACCCATGGTTAAGGGCAGGCAAGGCTGTGCAGATTAGTGCACATACTCCACAGCATGGTACTGGGATCTGGCAGCAGCAGGATCATTGCAATTTTCTCATTTGGAAGCATGAAACCTGAATATCTGCCCACACTACCGCACACAACCTCTCCATGAAGGCATCAGATGCTTCGTCCCTGCAGTTCTTTGGAAATTTGCTTTTACTATTTCCTTACCTTATTGAGATGTCTAACCACCTCCCTGCTTTCCTGTTCCAAGAAAACTGGAGAGTGTTTGGGGGCTTTTCAGTTGGTTTTTTTTTTTTTTTTTTTTTGTTAGTCAGGAGATTTTTCAAGGGCAAAGAATAATACACCTTTTATTAAGCAGCTATGCACAGTAAGAAACTTTTTACTACCAATTTCTCAAGGAATGTTATGACTGGCTGACTTGAAAGAGGCCTATCCAGAATCTCATTAGATTTTCAAGTACTTTAGAAAGCAGTTCTTACTGAATTATCAAACTTGCAGGAAAGCAATGGCAGTTTCATACCTGAGATTATGTACTTCTGTGTTAACTGCAGAAACATATCAGACTAGTAAGGAGTGTCATGCACTTGGAGCTACTGCAGTAACAGGGAGCTGCTGGGATATATTGGAGAATACTCTTTGTAAACGTTTTATTTGCCTGATTAAATACTGTTTTTCAAAGTGATGCACATATGACACGATATACAGTGATGTATCTCAGTAACTCTTGACCCAGAAAATCTGAAGTGGTTAAAAATAAACCGACAGAAGCTTCATGGGTGTGGAGCACACACAGTTCACAACACCTTGCATAAGCAACCTTTGCATACTGCTGTTTGGACAGGGCAGCCAAATCTGTCCTCTGTTGGAGACCAGGGCCCCTGCATACGGACCTGCAAAGGTGGCTGCAGGCTTGTAGAAGCACTGGTTGTTCTAGAGCTGGTTTATGCCCATCTGCAATACTGACACTACAAATAGGACAAAATCAGAGTGCTATTTTCTAGCTAATGGGACTTCTCCTTAGATGCCACCAAAGAATCCTAGAGCTTCCTTCTTCCAAATGGAAGTCAACCTGCCACACCTCACCTAGTCTCAGCCATCAAAAATACAAGCAAGTAGTGTAAGCTATTCACCTAGTAAACCCACTCCTTCTAGACACCTATTTTAGGATGGGGTGAATTAGCCTTCTGAGACATCTCTTCCTGACTGTAAAGAGGCATACACATTAGACTAAATGCCCAATGTGTATAGGGCCAATGTTACAGGAGGTGACTCTCACACACGGGCAGAGCAGAGCACTGTTCAGTGGGCAGCTCTCCACTGGAAGTAGTGGTGGCCTCTTGAAAACATCTGCACATACAGCTTTTGGGATGGTATCACACTTCCTTAAATAGTTCTGAGAACAAAATAAAATTAAATTTTTATTTGGAAAAACATGTACTATCTATACATGGAAATATCTTCTAATACTCTTTTTAACATATCCACAATGTTTTAGGCAGTGGGTGATTCACATCTAGACTGTTTTCCTCAAGAGCCAAGCATATATTTAATCCTAAATTTTAGCCTCATGTTCCAGATTCTCTGTGTGAAGACTTTCCTATTTCTATTTTTGCCCAACACTTTTTGTTATACTGGTTTGCTGCCAGCAGACTAGACAAACAGTTTCTTAAACACTTCTCTCTTGAAACAAAACAATCCAACCCAGAGCATATTCTAAGGAGACTCTCACCATCATAAAATGCTGTTTTACAAGGCTGAGGACTGTCTGTCTTTCCCTTGCACTATGTTTCTGTTTGCAGTCCCATACCAGATGGAGTTGTTGCATGACTCCTGGCCAGGCTTTGAAAACCGAAGCATGAAGCCTGCTCTTAAACTTCTGTCCATAACACTTCACGAGCGGTTGCTGTGGCTGTGCCAGAAGAGTTGCAAACAGCGCTTCCTTCTACACTTTGACCCCAATCCATGTAGATGCATCGCGGCATCCACACTGGGCTCTGCTGAGCAGCGCCGGGATCTCAGGTCTGTGCAGCATATGGCACCACGCAGAGAAGGTAACGCTTCTTCCTCTCACGCAAACACACACGCGCACGCTGCGACTGCCTGCTTAGCTGTTTCTCCTCTCATCTCTTGGCTCGTCGTCTTCAACATACTTTGCCGACAACATATCTTACTTTGCCCCATATAGCCCCCACCGGAAAACACATGAAGAAAAGCTATAGCAGTATGTAGACATGAAGGCATAGTTAAAAGGTTGAGATTTCAAAGCTGTCGGTAGCTGGACAGACTGGATAGTTGGACTGGTGAGAGGCGGAGAGCTGGGCTGGGGGTTTACAACAGCTGAAGCCCGTTCAGCATCAGCATGAGTACCTACAGGGAAAGCGAGCACTCACCTCCTGCAGGCATGGAAGCTGCTATTCCTTAAAGCACACAGCCCAGCAGAAGGAGTGGGAAATTGCTTCCTGTCTTGCTACTTTGTCTTAAGACTCGTCCTAGCTTTTCACTTTGTGGTCATCAGGCGGCTATGCTCAATGTACTGCCAATGAAATGCACGCAATTTTTGCAAAACTAAACAAACAGTTTCCTACCATGGAAAGTCCCAAAGCACTGAGAAAATAGGTTGATCTCCACCCATTGTCTGCTTCAAAACTTCCTTCGCAGCTTCAAATTACAGCCTTCTAATGAAAGTAAGGAGAAATCAGATGAACAGAGAAATCAGACTGTGCCAATAGAGATATTAACAACATGCAAACCACTTTTTTTTTTTTTAAAATCTTTTTAAAATTTTCATTTGCCCCTCATCCTCCACGAAACAAAATGAGCCCCAAAAGAAGAACCTGCAAAAGCACGTCCTACGCGCTCCCTGCGGCTGGCAACGGCGGGAGCCGTGCCCGGGGCAGCGGGGGAGCGGGCAGGGGGGCAGCGGGCAGGGGCAGGGGGCAGCGGGCAGCGGGGCAGCGGGCAGGGGGCAGCGGGGCAGCGGGCAGGGGGCAGCGGGCAGGGGGGCAGCGGGCAGCCGGTGCGCTGCTGCCCCCTCCCGGGCAGCCCCTCCCGCCGCCGCGCCCACCGAGGTCAGAGCCACGCAGGACCCGTCGTGTATTCCCGTGTGCGGTGCGTGGCATTTTATCGAGGGAAGGGGAGGCAGGGGCGAAGGGCTGGCAGCGGGCAGCCGGGGTGCCCGGCCGGCTCTGCCCCGGCTCGGCTGCCGGGCAGTCAGGACGCAGGTCCCGAATTCCCATCGAGGGTGAGGTTATCCGGAGACTCGGGAGGGAAGGACGGGCTGTGGTCGCGCTGTAGCTAGCAGAAAGGGTGGGAGCGCCGGAGGGGAGGGAGAGATGCTGAATACAGACTGGCTGCTCCTAGAGAGGTCTCTCTGGCTGCATTTGTGAGACATCTCTCCCATGGCAGAGGATACATAATCTAATTAAAAACAGACGGACAAACAAACCAGAAACATTCCCAGCCAGTTTACATCTGGATGCAAAACAAAGTTATTCTCCATAAACCTGAGTCTCCCACCGAAAACGCGTGGAGAGAAATTATTTCTCTGATGTACTTACTCCTTGTACCAAAGGCTCACACCCGCTCTGAAGGGTCAGCGTGCTCAGGTTCCCTCAGACCAGGAGAAAAGTCTCTCGATGTTTAAATCTGAGGCTTGCGAAGCCTCATCTAACCTCAACTGCTGCTTTCGTCCACTGGAACAAAACCAACCGCACAGGATGACATGCAGCGCTGCATAAATCAGAGACGCCGCAGGACTCGGCAGACAGGGAGCCAGTGCAGCTCTAGAGAGCTTATACGATCTGTCCTTGCTGGTCTACAGCATCTAATGGCCAGCCAGCTCCTGCCTCAGCCTTCTGCTCCCAGGTAACTCTGAGCAAAGTGCTGTGCACAAACCCAAGCCTGAAGTCACACCAAAGCAGACTGCTCAGGTAAGACCCCTGACTGAGAGAAAAGTCCAAAAACTTTATCAGGCCTGGATAAGAAAAGTTAAAAGTTATTCTTAGTTGCTGTGTTTGGGAAACCTCAAATTGTGATCTTCCTGAACACAGAGGAGTAGAAGTGCTCTATAGGGCAGGCACGAACCAACTTTAAATCCCCAGTCTGTCTCTAAGACCTCATTTGTTTTCAGGGTGAAGCCTCAGACTGTTGGCTCTCACCACAGCCCCAAAACTGGCTAGACCACAAGAGAATCTGCTGCAAGCCAGTATAATAAGACTGATTAACCACTTAAACTCTACTTAAGATCTCAAAATAGGTCTTAAGTGGAAGATGGTACATTTTACTCTATAAAAACTCATGAGGCTTGTTTTTGTAGTTACGCTGAGGATGCATGCAGGCGTGCACACTTGGCACTTTGCATACTCACTGCAATGCCATCAATGTGAACTGCTAAGTTCTGAAGGAAAATGCAACTTTTATAATTGCTTTTCAGTTACTGGGTTTGATGTCTGGTTGAAGATAGAAACAAAACAAAACATAATGGCTTACACCAAATACAAGCTGTGATGCTGGAAGAATTTTGAACTGCTCATATAAAATACCCACACATGAGACATTCTGCATTACTTCTTAACATTACTGCATTTTCTTCACAGGGATGGGGTTAGATTTAAACCCCAAGAATGCATTAGTGTTGCCTATGGAAAGAAAAATACCCAAGGAATTTATAGCTGATATATTAAAAAAAAAAAAAGAAAAGAAAAAAGAAAAAAGCTTAAACTTGACTTGGCAAAGTCTTTACACATATTAGATAAAAGACTTAGAAAACAGATGCTCCTTCTTACCAGCAGCCAAGATCTTCTAATAGCCCTACAACTTGTTAATCAACTAACATATGGTACCACTTTAGGAAAACACACCATTCTGATTTTGCATTTACATGGTCTGTTTCCTACAGAACTATTGTCAAGATTTAGCCATTGTAATATAACCTATTAATTTTTATTCCTATACTTTAAATTAATCAATAAGCACAGAAATAAAAAGAGAATCGATTCAAATCCAAACAGTAAGTAAAACTAATTTTCACACAGTTTCCAGTGATGGATAAATTTCCTCTCACCATGCTGAACCTCACCAGTCTGTATAAAAATCACAATTTGCTGCAAAATTACATCCTAAAAATTCTGTTGGCTTTGACTTAAAGCCCCTGAGAACCCAATACATTAAGTTTTTTGGGCAAAGCTAAACTGTCAAGGCAAAATTTAATGTAACTTGGTAATATCTGCACAAGGTGGTTCCCACATATACTTAACTTTACTGTTTATGTGTTTTAACTTCTATTTTATACACATATGAGGCCTTACTGTCTCCTAAAAAGACACCATAATTTATTTACACACAATATAACACTTCTAAACTCATATTAGGTAAAAAATTAAAACGTAATTAAGGTTTCTTTTTTAATGAACTCTATAAACTTATTTACATTTTAAACCAGTATTACTCTGCTGATCTAGTCTCTCTCAGCCTGCTGCTGGCTTAATTTACCAATACTCGGCTGCTGGGCTTTGACAGCCTCTGCCACCCTTACACAAAGTCAGTGCAAGTCCATTCACAGTATCACATGCCTTGGACAAACCCAGCACCACTCAATCCAGGTGTCAGGTTGTGATTTCAGCTACTTCACCGCCACACAGCGATGTGAGCAGCCTGCTCTCCAAAGGCGTTTTGCAGACCCCGCTTACAGACTGCTGCAGCCCTTTTTCCCCCATCTGCGCCACTTCTCCAGCAATAAATTAAACCCAATGTTTTTGCAGCACAGGCAGGTGGAGTTTGGCTGCTCTGGTTCTTCCTGCAGTGCCACCCGTACCTCCGCAGCCTTGCCTGTGCCAGCCCTGGGGCAGGGTGGCGAGGGTCGATTAAAGAAGGTGCAAAGGTATGGGGCACTGGGTGCTGCGGGCTTTGCGGCAAGGGGCACGGGTATTTTGCCATGTCACCCTGCAGACAAGTTGACATCCAAATAGCTCTGGTCAGAGCGTGGAAGGAGTGACTGGCTCTGCCCAGACATGGAAGCTGTAAGCAAGAACAGGGAAGTTTGGCAGAGAAAGTCTATAAAGCAGCAAAGCTTGTGGAGAAAGCTTAGGGGGGCATTTATCTTTTATGTTTGCTATTTAAATTAAAGATAGGCAGTTTTGAATATATATGGTGTATACATATTCTGCATTTTGAGGTTGTTAGGAGGGCTTGGGTTTTGGCTGTTTTTTAATGTTTTTAACATCAGACACAGATGTAACAATTTAAAAAACACTTTCAAAGTACTGTCATATGGAAGCTTGTTTATGAGTGCAAAAAGAATTGCCTTACAATGCCACTTCTCAGCACTTGGAATGACAATGGATGCAGTTCTATTTAAAGGGAGAGATAACTGTAAAATTTCAGAATACTTGAAACACACTAAAAGCACCCAACACGTTCTACAGACAAATTACCAATTTTCTTTCGGGATTTCCAATGGCAGGATAAAAATGAAAGTAAAGCACATGAATTCCTGAAATTTGCCTAAGATATGGTTTAAAAGTTGAAATCTGGGCTTTCGCTTGCAAGAAATACGAAGGCCCTAAGTTACAGGAAAATAAAGTGATGTAAGAAAAGTGAAATAAAGACAATGCTGGAATCTTTAGTTATTTGACACTTTTCAAAAAAAGTGTAAGTTCATATAGATAGGCTGGAAGACAATCTGACATTCTCAATTTATTCGTGATTAAACTCTGAACTATCCCATATATACACCTGTATGCACAAACACATAAAGCTACACCTGTATGTTTCACAGCATCTCTCTCCCTCTCTATATTGCTCATCATCAATTAAATTATAAACTGTATCAAGAGGCACAAGAATCTCCCGTACAGCGTGTGGTACAACGGTCCACTGAATTCTGGTATGGGTTTCAGGCTACTACTCATAATAAAATAAATGATACTTTAAAATGGATTGCAGATATGCTCTCTCAGCTAAATATTTAACTTTCATTTAAAAGTAGTAATAATCTTCTTAAATGGATGCACGAATGAAACAAACATTAGTAGTTTCACATTTTGGCATGCACATCTGACAGAGATCTTAAGCAATCCAAAGCAGGTGATACTGTCTGTGGAAGATAAAAGTGAAAACAAGTCCCACCTGGCCAAGTCCCAAAGCAAAACATGGGATGGGATGAGACACTCAGCACCGGAATGCATCTCTTCTCAAGGCTAGCACGTACGTGACAGGGACGGTGTGTGAGGGTGGCACACCTGGGTATACAAGCAGCGTCACGAGCAAACTAACTTCACACCTGCAGCAACATTTTTGGCTTGAAAGGGCTTGCAGAGAATACCTTGATAAATTATCTGGTGGAAGATGTTTCTTCCATCTCCAGCTTCTTCTTCTTTTTTTTAATTAATTATTTTATTTTGAGTTCGGCTGCACAAAAGTTTAAGGAAGTCCCTCATTTGCTTACTAAATCTCAGTTTCTAGGGGGTGGCGAAAGGAGAACAAATGTGAATTTTCACAGTTTAAGACTTTTGGGGTGCAGAACCTCTTTGGCGTTTGTATAACAGCTCCTACAAGGGGGCCCATAAGCAGCAGAGGATTCCCAGCCACTGGGCTGAAGACAAAATTCCTCCGAACAGTGGAGGAGCAGGCAGGGAGGCACAGACCCCGCTGGGATCCTGGCCTTTGCCTCGCTTCGCCCAAGCTGCCTCCTCCCTGGGCCAGCCCCGTGGGGGATGAGCAGGGCGCAAGGGGACTTCGGGGGGTCCCACTCTGCTTCAGCACACACACCCCCCCCCATCCCTGCTGCAACAGGAGCACCTTCATCGTGTAATGGAGGAGCCCAAGGGCTTTCATGCCGCCTCCATACCCAGGTCTGCTGCCCACAGCCTGCAGTGCCGTCTGCTTCCAGCCGGACAGCACACGCTTCTGGATAAAGTACAGAATTAGGTATTCCTTGAACACCTCTCCACTTTCGATTAAAGTGAAAGAGAAACGCATCTGGACAAACACTCTCGTTCTAATATGCTCACCCAGGATACCTAGCTCTGCCTTGAGGGAGGTTTGGATTGCCCCGCTATTGATATTTAAACAGGGCCCTTGATTCTAAATTGTTGATGGAAGTACCCTAAAGCAACCTGAAACATCCGAAAAGATAAAAACATTACAGATGCATGGATGGGCAAAATTACCTCTCTCTCTTAATCCAAGCTCCTGGATAATGAAATGCACTGCTAATGTCTCTCAGAGGTACCTCATCAGTTTAGGCTGGTGCTTTGTCATACGAGCAGTAGCTGCTCTGCTTTTGTTTTCTTTCCTAATTGAACATTTCACCCTTGCTGTATCACCAAATTAGTATCTACTGAGTTCAAAGCTATACACAATACCCACAGTTCCCCCACCCCTTAATAAAGAAGATAAAATGTACTATGTTTGCAATACAGACAATGAAATTTCTAGATCATAGCAAGATGCAGGAAATAAAAACTTCACATAAATTTTTTAACTTACTGAACTATTCTCCTCCTCCAGCAGAGCGTTCTGCACCAGCTATTAACAACAAGAAGGGAATTTCCTTCTCCTCAGACTATTCTTGAAATAGATTGCAGTAAGTCTTCCTTTCCAACCTCAGCCTTCAACAGCAAAAGGAAGCAACTCTCAATCTACAGGCAGGAACAACCTAATGAACTAAAAAAAACCCAACAAAACAACCCCCCTCCCAAAATTTTGACTACCACTTTATTAAAGATCAACAGAGCTGTTTAAGAAAGAATATCTCTATGAGCTGTTTTAAAAGATTTCCTACTGCAGAAACCTAAATCATAGCATAATGCTTACTTGCCTTGCCTTTCAAGTCCGGAAAGCTCTTTGTTAAGATCACTTACAGTAAGGAAACAAGTTTTCACTCACTCTCTATGTGTATTTTTATAAGCCAATCTTGTAAATAAACCAGTGACATTTTCTGGAGGGCAATAGTGGACAGATTGCCTTTGCTGTGAACGTTAAATGAAAATTTCTACGTCAGCCACACATAGCCTGGCAAGATCTGGGAATTCACCCCATACGATAGAGCCCACAGTCAGAAAACAAACAACAACAAAAAGGCTCAGGTGGTGACAGCCTCCTGACAAATTTATTCCAAGCAGCTATCGTTAGTAGGCAAGGAAAAGGCAAAATATTTACTGAGTGGCTGTATAAATGTGCACTGCACAGCATGGTACAATCTTGTTTCAAAGATCTCAATTAAAGGGAAGCCAAATCAATAGCTAAACCATATGCTAGACCCTGAGATCAGCATTGTCTACAGCAATGATGAAAGGTGGGCATTAGCCCACTTGTCAGACTACTGAGTTCAGTAACTGAGAAAATAGAGGGGTCCTTTGTTTTTTGGTTTGTTTGGGGTTTGGTTTTTTTTAAAGATACAATGTTCTCTGTCTCTTCTTCATTTCCCCAGCCTGGACCAGATCCCCTCCTCTCTTAAAGGCTGAGAAAGGGGGCTTTGCACAATGGCTTGTGAGACTCCCTCTTAAAGATCTCTGTATAATTGAGGGATTTTGGCAAAGAGAGGCTGGTGCTGCAGCCCCAGCTAAAGCAGCCTCAGCATCATTTATAATCTTGAGAAGGGTGAAAGGCCAGAATCATCCTTGTGTAGCCCATGCCTTTGCCTTGGGATCTGATAGTGAAGCTTGAAAGCTCTGCTGTGCCATCAGCACTTTAGCTTTGACACAACCTTCCCAGGACTCTTTTGTGGAGACTGTGTTGACAAAAAAAGTTCTCACGAGATTTTCAGTAGTATTGGATGGGCAATCACAGGCATCCTCAATACATCATGCCACTCCTAGATTTACCAATCCCTTACTCTTACCTTTTTCTGACCTTGCTATAGATTTGAGAAACAGAGAAACCATGATCTAGCCTTTTAATATTTATATGTGAGACAGAAGAATTGTAACAGCACAACAGAATCATCACCTTCCATAAAAAGTAAGTGACAAAAAAAGCCCTTCCTGAGGACATACCTTCCCCCAGCCCCGATCAACTTAGGACAATCTGATCCATGATCAGGAAGACCAAAGTGCTCTGGACTTCTCTATGGAGGTTTTATTTGCTGTATCAGGAGCCCAGGCTGCTCATTCAGGCGCTGAAGTTAGATGACCAAAAGTCATCTTTAAGAATAACAAACTAAACTGGAATTCATCCCTGACTCAAAGCCTCAATGTAACAAAATGGCTTTTCACAATACAGAAATGCAAATTGTGGGCAGATGCTCCATCAGTGCAAAAGAATGATCACAAACTGAAAACAGAAACTTGGAAAAACAAAGTGTGCAGGAAATCCAGAAAGAGCAGCATTGGGGTCAATGTGACAAAGGAAAAGAGCTGAGATTGAAAGACGCTCTCTATTGGGAAAAGTATGAAGAAATACAGGAAAAATATTTCCACAAGTTATCTGGCAAAGAAATCCTGTATTAGGAAGTAGGGAAATAAAACTGAGTGTACTTCTGGGAGAAGTGCAGAGAGAGGTGTTTGAGCATCATGGCTACCTGCCATCTGATTAGTGCTCCTACCTTATAGGCAGAAGGTATGAAAATGCACCAACAGACTGAAATCCTGTCCTGGGAAAGCATGTGACAATACTTTAATTAACACTGGCAATGCTTGCACGTTCCAAAATGTCAATAAAATTTGTTACAGATCTACTCAGTTGATGACGATTTTTATTTTGTATGAGAAAAAGGAGTGCCGTCTCAGACTAATTAGGTTTCCATACCAAAATCCAGGTTCGTCTAAATACCAGACTAAATGCTGAGAGATGCTATCTTGATTTCACATTTAAAATCCAAGACAGTGGTTCCCAAAGTATGGTCCCAAGCTCCATAGGGACCCTGTCACAGGTTACTCAGGGGTCTGCAAAATTGAAATCTCATTTTACAATGCCCAGAAAGCATCCCTGGGGAGTAAAGAGAGTGCAGTTACCCTTCTTAGGCCCATGGACTTTGCCCCTGCTTGGAAGAGAGATGAAAGGAGGGTAGTGGCAGGACCCAGTAATGGGCTGCATCCACAGTTTGCATGAAATTGCTATTTAGTAGTGAATGAAGTTTCTGTGATGCTCTTTACCATATCCTCATTTTACTCATCATGTTATCTCTGATTATAAAGTCACAGAAGGTTTGTTTGCTGGTGCTAATACTTTTTTTTTTTTTTTAATGAAAACCATTACTGGCTGTAGCATTCTCTGTCAGAGTCACCCTGGACACAGCTAGGACATAGGTGGGGAGAAGCAGCTGCTGCAAGGCTCATACACTGCAGCTCAAATGGAGACTCAGGAGTTTCATCCCAGTTCTTCCAAAAACTTGGTGTGTCCCTGTTTTGCCTTAATTCCCTTCCAGAAAGTACTGCTGTAACCTCTGACAACCTGCTACGGCTGTACATGCACGTTTTGCCACAGCTGCTACAGAAATATCCTTTGAAGATGTAACCTTGCACTTCTCAAGAATAGTACCTTAAAGAACCCACTGTAACACATTTCATAAGGGTCCTCTGCAGGGGTAACACGCCAGTATCATTGGGGAGACTTGCTTCAATAAAGCAGCTAATGCTTCTACCTCAGTTACACCATTCTTAAAACTAATAAACTAACGCTTCTATTTCTGGTTTTGACAATCCTTAGGACACAGAGAGCAAAATCGTTCTACAGATTTAATTCCACCTTCCAGACAACCTAAGCCAGATCCAAGAGGGACCCAAGAGATGCCGAGAAGTTAGAGGAGGGAAGAGGCTTTCCCAGAGCCAACATGCAGCAATCCCACCACTCTTCCTCATGCTTCCCCGCTTCTTGGACCTCTCTCCTCTGCGCTCCTGGCTGCGGTGGCCCCGTGTCAGCAGGAACAGCGGGAGTTATCCCCTCTCCATTAGCCTGCAACCCAGCAGCCAGGGTACCACCCCGGCAAGGGGAAGCCATGGACAAAACAACGCAGTCAAAGGAGAGTCCGGTGACAAAAACCTGTGCGCTTATGTTAGTTCTGTGCTGACAGCACGATTAAGACCACAGGACAAGAAGCAGGTGCTCAGGTTGTTCTTCTGGGTTCAAAGCATTTAAAATGTACCATGGGAGGGTGCTGTTGGCTATCACTATCTCACTGCCTGTGCTGGACTGTTTGGCATCACAAGAGGCAGGTAGTAGATCTGATGCTGAAGACATGGGCACTACTCAGAGCTAGAGACTC
Organism: Haliaeetus albicilla; assembly: GCF_947461875.1. Lineage (NCBI taxonomy): Eukaryota > Metazoa > Chordata > Aves > Accipitriformes > Accipitridae > Haliaeetus > Haliaeetus albicilla. The sequence continues at coordinate 61,257,810 of NC_091484.1, read as the reverse complement.
AGCATAACAAAGACTGCTGAATGTCAGCAACAACATTCACTCCTGTGTCCTAAAAAGGAGGTTTCTAAGCTTATTTTTAGAGTAATTTGACTTAAATTCTTGCTCTGATCTGGCTGCGTCCCCACAACGGACAAGGACAAAATACGGCCACTATTACATGACCCAGGAGCTGCACAGTACTTGGAGTACTTTTGACAAAGTAAGGAAGTAAAAAACTTGTAACTTAAGAGCCCACTAGAATAGAATAAAGAGAACTCCACCAGTGGGTTCAAGAGCAAGCAAAAGCCAAACGCTGCTTTAGACTGGTGACAGCTGAAGTAGAACAAAACATTGGAGAGACAGGAGACTGGGAAGCTGATTCATTAAAAAACAGTAAACCAAAAATTCATTACAGTGAAAAAGAAGAGCATCCTTCTAAATGTACAAGACTATTAGCAGAATATTTCTGTAATATTATAATTGTTTTACTGTGTTAATACAACTTATTAAAAATAAGGAACATTGGCTGGCATAAGGATGAAGCTCAGTAGTAAATGTATGATCCAAAAATACAAATTACAGATAAAGGCAGAATGGACACAAAAATATACCTCTGAAAGACAGTGAAATGCAGGAGATGTGACCCCTGAAAACATAACAGAATGGGGGGGCGAGGGGAGGCGGGGTTGATGCACAGAACTGCAACAACTGAGGATGAAGAGTGGAGAAGAGGAAGAATGTCTAATTGTAATTAAAATTAATATCATAACCCCAGATGTGCCAGGTCTGAGATGGATTAGAATCAGAACTCCTATTGTAAATTAATCTCTCAAGAGAGGGCACAGAGAATAGTAGAGAAAAAAGATGCAGTTCCTAAAATACAGAGCTATTCTGGAACCAGTCAGCGTCGGTCAGAGAGAAAAGACAGCCAGGTGAAGCCATCTGACTTATGGATGTGTGCATGCCTCAGAGGAGGCACTCACAGCTATGGGGAGTTTTCACATGTGAGGGATAAGCTGAATGCACAGGACACCAGACTATCCTACCTCCCCAGCTGCCAAAGCAAATCTGGGTTGATGTGCTATCATTACATGGAAGTTTGCAGTGCTGTTACACACATGCTAAGAGTGTTGCAAATATTTAGTGCTCAAAGTCACGAATTTACCTCATGTGTGCACTAAAATACAACCAGAAAATGCATGGCTTCTTTTATGGTGTCTTCTTTTGCCTTTTACTACAAAACTGAGGAAAAAAACAGAGGTCTAAACAGAAATACATTATCAGAGTTTGGAAGCAGATCTCAGAGAAAGCAACTCAAGTCTTCAAGGGAGCAAAAGCCAACCAGTGAGAAGTAAAGGAAGAAGCAGCTACAAACATCTAAAAATAGAAAGTCCAGTAGGAAGTTCCCCTACAGAGATTTAATCTGCTATTGTACTCAGATCCTGGCATTACGAGTTAAAATCTACAAGACGCTATCGTCTTTAATACATCATCTCCTTCCTACTGTTCTTTAAAGCAAAGAAGCTGATTAAACATCCTGCCACACTCTGGTAACCTTAACAGTGCGTTTCTTCTTTTCACACTGTAAAAGGTCAGTCACGTGTTAAATTGCTCTTCTTTGTGTGAATTTACACTCAGCACAGGACTAAGTCAATAAGGGTTGTACTTCTGGTCTTTCCAACAAACCAAACACTAAAAACTAGTAGCTGGCATCTCATTTCAGAGAGATGTTAAAAATTCCAGTATTTCTCACTCTTTTAAAAATTCTGACTTTTACATTTGCTTAGTGAAGCTCCAGATTAACTAATGTGGTATATTTTACCAGGATATGAATATCTTTCAAAGCGCTAAAAAAGCAAAAACTGTTACCCACATTTTGCAAAGCAGGTAAGAATCTTCAAGGTTATGGCTTTATAGTTCCTTAAAATGCAAGTTTAAAATCCAGAAGAAGGTTTTAAGGCTTTTAATGAAAAGAATAAAACCAACAGTACAAATGGGAAAATATTAGTCTTCTAGCATATATTAGCATTTATTTTCCTTAAGAGCTGATATTACTCCATACACACCTCTATGAACAGCTGAACTACTGACTGGAAAAAGATCATTTCTATATAGCTGCCAAAATCCCATTTGCAAAAAAGTGTAAGGCTTGTTTTTAATTTTATGGGAAATACAGCTGTGGGATCTGTGAAGAGCTTTTTTTGAGATCCTTGCTGTTGCCTGACAATTCTTTAAGACTTTTGTGTGTTTGGGTACCTGTTGATGTTGGTGGAGAAACATGTTTGTTTTTTAAAGGCATAAGGTTGGAGCTTTTGCTGGGTAATGCTTTTCACATGGGACATTAAGGGATGGGTCCCAAACCATACTTTTAATCACTTCCCTCTCACCCTCGTGAAAATAAAAACACACATGTGATTTCTCCGGATTGTCATGACAGCACGTGGGGTCAAAAAAGCAGAAGGGGATGAGGGGATGATACTCCCAAATGTTTCCCGAAACAAGCTGGCCATAACCATTTCCGCCCTTGCAGTACAGGAGATGTTTCAAGTGGTAAAGGTAAACGCTCTTTGCACAGCCGGAATGCTACAACTCTGGCTAAACAAAGGAGTGATGCACCAAACAGCTTTCCAATATGCACAGTAAGTATGAAAACCAAGCTAGTTTTTGAGTTGGGAACAGGCAAATCTGTGACTCTGATTCCACACTGCTGCTGTCTGGGACAACAAGGAGGTTGGACTGAACACAGGAGTCCTCCCTCTGGCTGCGGACTCCTAAACAAGATGCTAGAACTTCAGAGCAGCCTTGAGGCCAGGCACATGTGCTGGGGAGCTCCACCAGTCCCTGGCACCACCCCTCCCTATGAGCACAGATGTGCTGCAGCTGCATGACCAGCCCAAGGGCTGCGAGGCACTCTGCATTGCTGCAGGTCAGAAGGTGTTCTACAGATCAAAGCTATGGCATATTTTGCAATACCGCTAGGGTCACCAAATACAACCTGCAGTGTAATAATGGTTAGCGGACATCCACGCTGAGTTTCACAGAATCTGTCAAATGAAAATGAAAGGCAGGACTCACCTGCACAGCAACTCCCTTGGGTTTATGTACTTTAAGTACAGTGACCTGGATGAGTAAATGGATGGACTTCAGGAAGGACAGGCAGGGGAGATGAGGAGGGGGTGTCACCCTCTATGTCAATGACCAGTTGGAGTGCATGGAGCTCCGCCTGGGCATGGATGAGAAGCTGACTGAGAGCTTATGGGTCAGGATTAAAGGGAGGGCAGGGACAGGTGACATTATAGTGGAGGTCTGCTACAGGCCACCTGACCAGGAAGACCAAGTGGATGAGGCCCTCTATAGACAGATAGGAGCAGCCTCACATTCACAAGCCCTGGTCCTCATGGGGGGACTTCAATCACCCCGATATCTATTGGAGGGACAACACAGCAGGGCATAAGCAATCCAGGAGGTTCCTGGAACACGTTGATGATGACTTCCTTCTCCAAGTGATGGAAGAGCCAACAAGGAGAGGTGCTATGCTGGACCTTGTTTTCACCAACAAGGAGGGGATGATGGGGAATGTGAAGCTCAAGGGCAGCCTTGGCTGCACTGACCATGAAATGGTGGAGTTCAAGATCCTTAGGGCAGCAAGGAAGTGCACAGCAAGCTCACTCCCCTGGACGTCAGGAGAGCAGACTTTGGCCTTTTCAGGAATCTGCTTGGTAGAGTACCATGGGATAAAGCCCTGGAGAGAAAAGGGGGCCCAACATAGCTGGTTAATATTGAAAGATCACCTCCTCCAAGCTTAGGAGTGATGCATCCCAACAAAGAGGAAGTCAGGCAAAAACGCCAGGAGGCCTGTATGAATGAACAAGGAGCTCCTGGACAAACTCAAACACAAAAAGGAAGCCTACAGAGGGTGGAAGCAAGGACAGGTAGCCTGGAAGGAATACAGAGAAATTGTCCGAGCACCCAGGGATCAGGTTAGGAATGCTAAAGCCCTGATAGAATTAAATCTGGCCAGGGACATCAAGGGCAACAAGAAAAGCTTCTATAGGTACGTTGGTGATAAAAGTAAGACTAGGGAAAATGTGGGCCCTCTCTGGAAGGAAGCAGAAGACCTGATTACCTGGGACATGGAGAAGGCTGAGGTACTCAGTGACTTTTTTGCCTCAGTCTTCACCAGCAAGTGCTCCAGGGACAGCACCCAAGACACAGAAGGCAAAGGCAGGGACTGGGAGAATGAACAACCTCCCACCATAGGACATGATCAGGTTCGAGACCATCTAAGGAACCTGAAAGTGCACAAGTCCAAGGGACCTGATCAGATGCATCTGCAGGTCCGGAGGGAACTGGCGAATGAAGTGGCTAAGCCACTATCCATCATATTTGAGAAGTTGTGGCAGTCTGGGGAAGATCCCACTGACTGGAAAAGGGGAAACATAACCCCCATTTTTAAAAAGGGAAAAAAGGCAGACCCGAGGAACTACAGGCCAGTCACTCTCACCTCTGTGCCTGGCAAGATCACAGAGCGGGTCCTCCTGGAAACTACGCTAAGACACATGGAAAATAAGGAGGTGATTGGTGACAGTCAACATGGCTTCACTAAGGGCAAATCATGCCTGATAAATTTGGTGGCCTTCTACACCAGGCTTACAGCATTGGTGGGTAAGGGAAAAGCAACAGACATCATCTACCTGGACTTGTGCAAAGCATTTGACACTGTCCTGCACAACATCCTCATCTCTAAATTGGAAAGACATGGATTTGACAGATGGACCACTCAGCGGATAAGAAATTGGCTGGATGATTGCAGTCAAAGAATTGAGGTCAGCGGCTCGATGTCCAAGTGGAGACCAGTTATGAGTGGCGTTCCTCAGGGGTCAGTATTGGGACTGGCGCTGTTTAACATCTTTGTCGGCGACATGGACAGTGAGATTGAACGCACCCTCAGCAAGTTTGCCAACAACACCAAGCTGTGTGGTGCAGTCGGCAAAGGGATGCCATCTAGAGGGACCCTGACAGGCTTGAGAGGTGGGCTCGTGTGAACCTCATGAAGTTCAACAAAGCCAAGTGCAAGGTCCTGCACATGGGTCAGGGCAATCCCAAGCACAAATAGAGGCTGGGCGATGAGTGGATTGAGAGCAGCCCTGAGGAGAAAGACTTGGGGGTGTTGGTTGACGAGAAGCTGAACATGATTTGGCAATGTGAGCTTGCAGCCTAGAAAGCCAACTGTATCCTGGGTTGTGTCAAAAGAAGCATAACCAGCAAGTTGAGGGAGATGATTCTGCCCCTCTACTTTGCTCTCGTGAGACCCCATCTAGATTACTACATTCAACTCTGGGGCCCCCAATGTAAGAAGGACATGGACCTGTAGGATCAAGTCCAGAGGAGGGCTACGAAGCTGATCAGAGGGCTGGAGCACCTCTCCTATGAGGACAGGCTGAGAGAGTTGAGGTTGTTCAGCCTGGAGAAGGGAAGGCTCCGGAGACACATTATAGCAGCCTTCCAGTACCTAAAGGGGGCCTACAAGAAAGCTGGAGGGGGGGCTTTTTACAAGGACGTGTAGTGATAGGACAGGGGGAAATGGCTTTAAACTGAAAGAGAGTAGATTTAGATTAGATGTAAGGAAGAAGTTCTTCACTGTGAGGGGGGCGAGACACTGGAACAGGTTGCCCAGAGGGGTTGTGGATGCCCCATCCCTGGAATTGTTCAAGTCCAGGTTGGATGGGGCTTTGAGCAATGTGATCCAGTGGAAGGTGTCCCTGCCCATGGCAGGGCAGTTGGAACTAGATGATCTTTAAGGTTGCTTCCAACCTGAACCATTCTATGATCTGTGACTCCATGCCACACTGGAGTATATCAGCTGTGCTCTCTTATCTGCATTGCAAATGTATCCAAAACATTTAAACTCTCCTCCCCCTTCCTTTCTCATTAGGCTTTAAAGCAATAATAGATACCATGCTTTGGTGCACAGTTAGATTGTCCCCTTGGTACATTTGACAGTAAGAAAAGGACAGCCAACTATTTACAGCTATCCACAGTTAATAGTGCACACAGAACTCCTGATTGCAGAGGAAGGGTAAACTCCATCCTCATTGGATAAAAAGGCAATATATCACAATCTGAATACACAAGGTACTTATTGCTCTCAGTGTTTGCATTTGCTAAACTTTGAATCTAATAATACAAAATTAATATTCTGTTAATACAGTGCTTATAGAGAATTTCCTTTCTTTAATATACAAAGAAAAGAAAACAATTCTGTATTGTGAAACAACTGGCCAAGATACTGCCAGAGCATCAAATCCCTTATTGTTTCTCAGAAAGATGCACCGAACTCCCTGCGTACTGCCTCACTGTGTTTCACGCTGTGTGATGCACACATCCACTGCCCAGAAAAATGAGCCACATGCGCACCAAGCACGAGAGATGGCAGCGCAGGCTGACGGCACCCCTGGCAACTCCCTCACAGGGTGAGAATGGAGAGGGTCTACAAGAGCCCACCAAAAGGCAACCACCTTTCCAGAGTTAGGAAATGAAGCACACCAGCCATGTAAGAGAGGAGCAAACCCAGGGCTGCTTTCTCGCAGCCACAGCTGCGGGGGGAGGCGAGGAGCCACCTATGTGAGAAGGACCAGCCTACTCCATGCAGCTTGTCCCCACCCACCGCCACGGTGAGAAGCTTCAACATGGAAGAGAAATTAGATATTTTTTTCCTTTTTTTTTTTCCTTTTTTTTTAAATTCTGGACTCCCAAGACATAAGCCTTAGTTTCATGAACTTTAACCTGGTATGAGGTGGTAATGTCACAGCAAGAAGACATCCCTTCTTCCCACAGCTGCTCACTTCCAGTCCCTGTCCCCACAAACTTCTGCACAGCTACACACCGAACTGTGACAGGTCAGGGAACTGACCTGCTGAAACTAGCCTTTTTTAAAAAAAACAAACCCAAAACTAATCCCTTTTTTTTCCTTTTTCTGCGTTGATGGTTTCACTGCAAAACATAACTCACACTGAGACTCTATTAGAAAGGAGGAAACAATTAATTGTAAATTGGGTTAAATACTAAAATAGTGAATTGGTAAAAATATTATTCCATATACTTTATAGGAAAGCTAACCATAATTTTATCCACCAAGTCCAGTGGCAATATGAGTATCTTTTAATGCTTTTAAGTTAATTTACATTTTCTTTGATAGTGCTCCTGTTGGGGACACTTAGTAGGTGTGCTGAACATAAGGCACAGAAGAAATCACTTTGCTCTACTTGGCAGATGTAGCCTATAGGTATGCTGGTCTGACTATGCCTAATCTCGTCCAATCTCAAAAGCAAAGTGGTCCTGAATGCGCTCAAGTCTGAGTCAGAGCTCTTACTCCCCACAAAAATGCAACCACTTCTGGTGCACCATATGGCAGCAATCCTGTGTCAGCAACACTGTACAATAGTTTTTCAGAAGAAGAATGAAGAGCAAGTACTCTGCTTGAAACCAAAGAGAGATTTATCCCACAAAAGTATGCAACACATCATTACCCAAACCGGAACGAAGGCAGGACATCAGCACTCAAGTTTTATGGGAACTTTAACAGCGAAGGGTCAGGGATTCGATCTGATGTCCAAGCAAAATGCCGGTTACAGTTTGCACAATGCCATCAGACAGACAATGCAGTTTTGCTGAGAAACTATTAATTTAATGTAATGGAAGCAAAATATTCAACTATGAGGTTCCATTATACTTGAAGCCTTTGACCCTGGTTTATCCAGGAGTTCAAGCCCTGATAATCTATGTGCTTGAAGCTCATCTTGGTGGATAATGGAAAATTCTGCTCCATTTCCTCTGGGACTTCATGCTCATTAGTCACAGCATACCAATTAAAAGCTTTGTTAGAAAACCAGAGGAATGTGACACAGCACATGTACAAACCAGGAAGCTTCATTCACATATAACATGGATGAATGGCTCTGTATGGAAAGCCAAGCATCGCATTAGCAGGTCGTGTGCATCAGCATGCAAGATCAACAAAAGACATGCAAGAATTTTTAAGTCAGCACTCTCAGTAAGCAACGGATTTTCTTTTTGAACAATGAGAGTTACAGTATTTTTCACAGCCTACACCTTCCTTGTAACCAAAGGTAACGTAAAATATTTTAAAAGCTGTGTTTTCTTGAATTGTTACTTTGGCAATCATCTAGTAGGAAATCACTAAACATCACCACCAGCTACCGACCAGACTCTTTTCCTAACCATCAGAGGTGAAGCTGGGGTTAGTGCCCTGGCAAGCTACTTACGAACTAGAATAACAACCATTTTCAAAAGGGATTATTGCCACTATGAACCACTGTCAAGTATCTGTAACAGCAATTCTCAATTAAGGAAAGAATAGGACTCAGCGTCTGCGCTCTGATCATGCAGTTAATACTGACTCCGCCTCAATCAAAACAAAAGTGGGATTTAACATGCAGATTTATTTTGGCAACGGTTTGTGTTACCATTCTATGTTAAAACATTTATTACAGAACTTGAAAAATAATGGTCAGCTATAGCTGCAAAAAAGTCAATTTGTTACATTTTATTAACCCTTAATTCTATTCCAGCATATTCCCCACAGTGAATGAGCTGCTCCCAGCAGGTTTAGGGTTAACAACTCCCATCAACAGCATGCTATAAACCCAGCAGAGGCAATAGCTCTACCTTTCAACTTATATTTTCATTTCTACATTTCAAATGCAGCATAATGGTCATGTTTAGCATATTTCTTATGTTATAGACAGAATACTTTGTAAAATATTCCATCTGTGATAAGGATGATCACATTATGAAAACTGCAGCATGAGCAATGCATCACAGAGGAGAAGACACTTTTGAAGGACAAGAGGGTCTTAAAGCCACATGGAAAGACCTTTAGGGAGGGATTTGAGACACACTGGAGCAAAGTCCTTGTCGAGGACAGCAGACCTTCTTTGGCTTGCCTCCACCATCCCTGCATCCCCTCATGCCCCAGTAAAACCTGTGCCATCACTGAGCCCACCATCTGCCCCGTCTGGCACCTCCCCACTCCCACCCATCTCTGTGGTTTCTCAGATAACTGGCTCAAGGAACCCATCCAGTGAAAAGCTAACCTAGTAACAAAAAACCAGAAATAAGTCCTTGGGTGACTAGCTCTCAGCTGGACCTTACTAATACCAAGTCACTGGCTGCATGGTAACCTGTAACCAGCTCCAACAGTGACATGTCTGCACTGGGATCCCATTTACACACATGGCTACAGCAGCTCCCGTGCCTCAGTGGGGACCATGACTCTTCCCTGCACAAGGTCTGGCCAAAAACTCAGTGGAGTTTATTCCTTCTCCAGCAGAGTGGGAACATCACTTTTTTCCTGCCCTTCTTCTCACCAGCACATCCCTACATCCTTTACCCTCAGTAACAGAAACCCACCTAATGGGGCTGTGAGCCGAGGTGGTGGCCACGTCCCCAGCACCTCTGCAGCCCCCACTCTGCCCTGGGAATCTGGGCCCTAGTGAGGGACAGGGACAGCCCCTGCCCAGTTTCACCCCAGCACAGCACCAGGAGGCAGCCAGGGGGAAGGAGGGGAGAAGTGGTCTTGTGCTTCCTAACCTGAGCATCACCAAAAATGGTTGGCTATCAGCGTTGGTCCCACGAAGCGTAGGAAGAAGCCAAACTTTCCTCTTAAAAGCTCTCTTACAGAAGTCTTAACTCAGTCTCCTTTCTTTATACCTACAAGTAATTATGACTGAATTGGGAGCACTTAAACTAAATAATTTGCTCATATTGTAGGAAGAAAATGTCCACTTGGGCAAAAAAACCCCATAGTTTACGGACCCTGCTGTCAGGAGCGGTGGCCTTGCTGAAGGAGTGGGCTCAGGGCACTCCTCGAGGCCAGGCTGAAACCACGTCCATCACTGCAGACCATGGTCCCACCACGCCACAGGCTCTGCCCGCCTTCGCTCTGTTACACGTGACGGTCACCAGGGAGAATCTCAAAACAACTTGTGAAGAGGATGGCACCTCCTTCCTCCCCAGGTGTCAGAGGAAGGGTGCGAAGCAAAGCTGATGACAATTCAAAGGGAAGCTAAGCAAGGTAAAATAAGGTAACAGGATGGGTCCTTCTCCTCCCATAGACCTTCCCAGCCACAACGGACACTTTCTGTAAGGCAGGCTGTGGTTTTCCTCACATTTAGAGCTGATGTGAAGCTGCTCAATGGTGTATTTAGTGAAGGTAGAAAGACAACGTTAAAAATGAAATGACAAATAGCTACCTTCCTTGTATGAATTCAAAGAACAGGATTAAAGCTGCTCAGAACTCCTATCTTTTCTGCCAGTTTTCACAGAGCTTTTATTACAAATCCACATCCTCCTTGGGAGATGTGGGGAGGAGACAGAGTAGAAGCTTTTGAAAATATTCTGTGGTATTTTGAACCTAAAGAGCTAACAAGCTCTTGAGTTTAGCACATCCCTGTCCCCTTTCCCCGTTCCTAGTGAAATTCAAAATAAATTTTGGACTCTTTATTTGCTTCTTGGACTTTGAGCATTTATGTTACAGAAGGGTAATATTTCCACAATTTTTATTTTGTAACTCTAATGTCAAGATTGTTTTTCCTTTTCCTGAAATCAGAGGTTTAAATCCACTTTTATGATTCCAGGAGCTGGAACACCAAGAAAACCAAAAGCTGGAAAAAGTAATGAGATTTTTTTCTTTCAACACCAAAGATGGCTTACTTACAACAATACATTTATGGGTTCACAGTCATACTAAAATAAATTAATAAGAAAGTACTAATAAAAAAAACCCCAACATTTCCTTGCCCAAATGTCTGTTATTTTGGATCAGACTGATGGCTGCTAACACACCATACTAATGTTAAGTAGTTTCAGGAAGGCAAATTTCTCTTAACACTCACCAGGGCAGGTCACACAAAGTCTCTCACTAAAGCAAAGTATCTGCTCTTTTATTACTCTAATTTTTCATGTTGCCTTTCTGCTTTGGGTTTGATGGATACAGCTGCAAGTAAAAGTTAGACCATTATCATGAGATTATAGCTATAGTCTCATTCAGTGACACATTAAACGTATTCTCATTTTAAATGGAATTTTATTTTAGTGTAAGCCAAAATAATTGAAAATCTACTAGTATGTGCCTATCCCTCTAATCACCTACTTATAAAAAAGTGGAAAGAAATTACTCATGAATGAGTGGAACAGAACTTCAGGATAAAATATTTTGGTTCAGATATCTGCTTACAGATCATACAAAAAAAAATTTACTAATAAAAAAATAAGAATACACGTATATAGACAGGTTGAAGTAACTTACCCATTTTCATCATCAGAAGGGTGAAAATAAGTTTCAGTATACAAAACACAAGTAAACTAATGAATCAGTAAAATAATTCTTTTCTGTACAGGGAAAGTATTTCACATTTTATTTACAGTAGCAGAATTCCAAAGAAAAAGTACTTATTTACAATTTTCTTGTTAAAATAATCCAGAGTTTCCAGTTAGTAAACAAATATAAACCACCTGAGAGTTATTTTGTGGGTTTTTTTTTCCTTAGGGGGTAGTGAAATCTTTTTAACTTTCTCATCATACCCCATTCTAGCTTAAAAAGATAATATTTTAAAAAAAGCTTTTATTAAAAATAAATATCTGTCTAATGGATAAAAATTTAAGCCAGCAGACTCACCCTGAGCGTTTGAACGGGTGCCTTGTACTCCCAGTGACATTTATCGTCACCTAGCTTACGTTATGTTACAGCAGCGTGAGGACATCTGAAGGAAAATGAGACAGGCTCTGAAGGTGTGGGGGTGTGTGTGTGGGGGTGTTAAAGGATTTCCTGCTGCAGCCTCCCCGCTGAGGCACAGATTCAAGGGGTGAGGAATTGACTCGCTTGGGATGTCTGTTCACAGGCATCCAGAGCACGAGCCCAGCAATGGAGGGATGCGCTCGCTGCCTTGCTGTGCCATCCCCCAGTCCTATGCGATGCTCATCCCTCACGCCAAAGGGCATTTTCTACCTTCGGAACATTGTCATTTTTCTAATCACATTTCAGTTCATAGAAACACATAAATATATTTGCGTTGCACCTTGAGTCTGTGCTTTGCCGTTTGTTTCTCTTCTTTCCTGCCCACAGACCTCTGTCCTTCCCCTCTATCCTTATCTAAGATAAGCAGCTTTAGGTTACGCATGCGGTACCTTGCAAAAGCATGGTCTGGAAAATTAATTCTTGAAAGGATTAATATTTTTTTTCTCTCCCATCACAAATATGTTTCTGCTTCTGGAGGTGACATGTTTCACTTTGCAAACAGAAGGGGCACTGCCTGCTCTGGCATACGGGAGCATTTCTCTTCCATGCAAAAGGAAAGTGCAGGAATAATTCTAATCACCAGAGTAACATGGTCTGTCATACTGATGCAGCTGAAGTCTCAGAAAGTAAACTAAGCAATTCCTCTTAAAAAAAAAAGGGGGGGGGGGGGGGAACGACAAAAAAAGCCTTCTGCAGACATTGTCATACTTCTAGGCAGGGTTTTTTATCACTTTCTATTCTTTGCAATACCAGCCCAGCCACTTGAAAACAAAGGAAACTTCTACCACTCGTTTTGACTCATTTTTAAATGCTTTTCCCTTATGTTTTGCACAGAGTTGAAATGACATGCAAAGGCCTGTTCTTCAAATGCAGTTATACAAAGCAGTGCGAAAAACCTCTCCTTGCCTGCTTTTAAATTCTTGGTGCAGTGCAATGGAAACCCTTCCAAAGAAGGCTCCATGCTTCTGTCTTGAGGGGGTTTGTTCTGTCATCCCGTACCAGCATCCCACTATGTGCAAGAATCAGTAATTTTCCTCGTGAGGAATCAGATAAATCACCGTCCCCTCTAATTTTTTCAAAGGTTTCTTCCCCACCCCACAGGTGTCACACACATACTCTTCTGCTTCTCGATTGCCCAGACCAGGGCCACAGAAAAAATCCAGCAGCCATTTGGATCACTTTCAAGAGCAACTAACTTTATGTTATACTATGGCACGGAGAAAACAGGCAAACCTCACCCCCTCCGCTCTGCCTTATTTTAAGAAAGATGTGGTCTTCTGGCCTCCACAGCACTCAACTTGACTGCAATATTTTTATAGGTACAGACTTGGCCATCATGAAGCTTTAACTTTCCACCCCCAGGACCATGTTCACTCATTCTCGGTGCACCCAAACACGTGGTCCGTACCACAAAGAAATACAGGGTAAACATTAATGACAGGAAGAAAAACATGCGTAGAGAACAGGAAAAACAGCAAAAACTGGAGCTGCAGCAAAGGAAAATAAAAACCTTTTACAGTGGGGGGAATAAGAGGTGAGAAAGGGGAAGGGGGGACAGAGGCGAGGCAAGGTAAGAGAGTAATACAAAATAAAGCTAAGGGAAAGCAAAACATGACAGCAGTGAATAGAAAGCAGACTTTTAATCTGGAATACAAGACAAACTTTGACAGTCTGTGATATGTGCAACCACAAATTTTATTATAAAAACCTATTTTCACAGGGTGATACTGAGCTGGATACGCCACTGGTACCACATTCTACTCTTGAGACTCAGTTGTTCAGGGGCTAAGACTATGTATTTTATGTATAGGAAGCAGACAAAATGGGAAAGCTGTAAGTCCAGGTATAAAAGACAGGAACTGATTTTGCTTACATTGGCGAGTGTATTACCTAAAGAAAAGTTATGTAACTTCATCATTGCTCAAATAAACAAGCAAATAGCAATGCTGGCTATTACAGTTTGCTAAGGCAGGATTGCTTCTGTTTATAAATTCCAAAAAGGAAATGTAAATCTTTAGATGTCCTTTCTCCATGGCTTTAGGGGGCTTTTTAAACAAAAAAAATAGAACATGATACTTGAACTGTCCTACTTTCAAAGTTGGAGCTATGTAGCACATCTCCCCATACTGACTACTCTCCCAAGTAAAAATTTGCAGCATCTCTCAGTAATTGAAGCAAAGAGAAGATTTAAGCTTTGATAATCATTGGCGAATTTCAAATAGTTTGAATAAGCAACCCCCAAAAGTTCAAAATGAATATTCAGATTTTGTTCCACAGTATGGGCTGCAAATTGAGGATAGAAATCTCAGATGATAGCTATCTCAGATCTCCTCCTAGATCCTCCACATGCCCTAGTTATGTCTAAGCAGGAAATAACACAAACGCACCAACATACTTAGTTATGAAATGCAGAATGTCTGAACTTTCAAAATGAAAAATATTGAGAAAATCACCAACTTGCAAATAGTCTAGCTTCATATCGGGCTCATTTCTATTCCACCTACATTTCTTAACTAGTTTATCATTTGTAACTCCTGAAATAGGCAGTCTCCCACCTGCAGCGGTTTCCACTGGTGACTCATCATTGCCTGCTAGAGAAAATCCTCCCCGTGCCCACACCCGCCGGTGACCTTGCAGAAAGACTGAGAATATTGCAAACCAAGGACAATGCTAGATCAAGTTCTGCATCTCTCCAGGGGTCGAGCACTTGCCTTGCACACAGGTCACTTCTCCCCTGCCTGGTGGTGCCCAGCTCATCCTCCCCCCGCTGGGGCCCTACACCAGACTCCCATCTCAGCTACACAGTCATAACTGAGCTGAAAGCAATGCAATTGCATTGACATAGCCAAAATCCAAAAGGCAACTGTGTGTGAAGCAGGACCACCTGTTTGCTGAGAAAACGCGGGGATAAAAGCAGCATAGCAGGGCGAGGAGCTCACGGCTGGCTCCCGCCCCACGGTAGCCGTCACAAACGCCACCCTCCAGCAGGAATCATCCGGCTTTCCTGAAAACGCTCGCTCTTCTAAACAAGACTGTGGGCAACAGCCTAACTTTTTCCGGGGATTCATTTATTCACCAAACTCGCTAAGTCTGTGTAAATTATCATCATCTACTTGAAATGAATTGGAAAAAAAACAACCCAGCAAAACACTTAACCCAGTAGTGTAGTCCCAGGAACACATAACTGCGTCATTATCTTTACCCTCAGAAGGATTCCACCATGTATCACCTCCAAGGACAAACATTTTGGGAGAAGGAGAAAGCACACAGCATGCCATCAAAGTTAAAGATTTGGTTTTGCTCACATAGTTATGACTTACACATTTCACAAAATCAACAAACAATTTACGCTATTTCAGATATGGATCTTTTCCATCTCAATGGGACTTAATTCCTTCAAGCTGAAAAAGGGAGCCCAAAGAAACCCGAATAACTAAAGTGACATTAGACAAAACATAGCCTAAGGCTGCCAATATTTCTGTGAGCTGAAGGAAAGACTGCATTACCAAGCTAGACCAAACCCCATTTCCAGCAGAAACCTTTCCTTTTTCTTTGCTGCCATGAGGAGGATTACATTACACAGCACTGCACTAAGCCCATTTATTCCATTCTATTTTTTTTAATCAGGCTATAAAAATAATCAGCTCAACTACTCATACTAATCATAGAAATACTAATACAAGACACTAACTACTCTTTTGCTGTGAGATTTTCTTCTCTATGCTAAATATGAGAGCCATAAAGTTTATGCTTCCCATAAGTTGCAAGAAATTGTTTTACTGCAGAAAGCTAACATCAAAAATAATTACTGTTATAAACATACAGCAAAATACAGTCACACTTGGCACATATCAAGGGTTTATGCGAAAAATTTAGCACAATGCCAGCTGTAGTATAATTTTGCTTTTTGTACAGTGTAAAAATATGTTTTACCAAAATAAAGTAGGAAAAAATGTTCAAAATAAAAAAATGTTCAGAAATACAAACAGGTATTCCTTTAACAAAACTATCCACACAGTAAAAAGGGGCCAAATTAGGATAAGCCTCCCCAAACAAGCAAAATTTTGTTTAAAAAGCAATTTTGATGTCGTTTGTTTTTTTTTTTTAAGATATCAGAAATATATTGGTTTTTCCTTCCTTCTGAATCCAAAACACATGAACTTCTTAATTTATAAGAATATCACCACACTACCTTTACTATTATTATTTTAAACAGTCTTCCCTCCCCATCTCTGCAGTGTCTCTCTTTACTGGGAAGAGAAATCCTTTTTATTACCAAATCAGTTCCCTGTAGGGACTATATCATATACAATTTTTTCATGAATCAGCACAGCTTCACCTAAAAATTAGTCAGGTGCCTTGTCCCACCGTACTTCATATTTGGAAGCTGCCTAAATTTTCACCCCATGGATTCTCAAGATCAGCTTGTAATTATTTCTTTTTGTGCTAATATTATCTTTTATGTACAAATCCTCCTATGTGCAAGACAGCAATTGTATTTCCTCTCAATTTTCTTTTTTACAGAGTCACACAAAGCAAGGATTTTAATCCCCCCTCATAAAACAGTCTCTCCATTCCCCAAGGCATTTTAGAAACCTGCCTTGGCACCTAATCCAGTTTGAATTTACTTTTCTTAAGTACATATGACAACATTGGCACAGACTTTTCTGCGTTACACTTTACACGTACCTTATACAACCACAGAATTAAGGCTTCCTTGCATTGGAAACAAATTTCCTAACACTGCTAGATGTTAAGATGATCCATGCTACAATCAGATCTGCCCACTTTCCACAAATGTATCACTCTGATGCCTCAATTAACTTGTGATTAGCACTCCAGTGCCTGTCCAGTCTCTCCCCATGACCCTGGTACAAGTGCCCAAGTGCAAGACACTCCACTTCTGACAGCAGCTTTTCATCCCATTTGCGCTATTTTACCAATTCATGTGTTCATGCCATTTCTTCTACATGAAACACCAGTCTTCAGCATAATCCTTCTGATAACTTGTGACATCAAGATTTATGGTTTTTTTTCAATATTGTTGCTTTTATGGTACAATCAGTAATGGAAACATCATGTTAGACCGATCCCATAGTCAGTCCTTGGGAACTCCTTTGGTGACCTCCAACCCGCCCTCCAGCTCCAGTTTTGACTCTAGTTAATTTTTTCATCCTCTTTCCTCTCCTAAAACTCATTCTTAATTCCTATGTTAACAAATCTCTACAAAGCAGATGACAAACACAGTATTTTGTTAAAGTCCATATGGAATTGATATATGATTGCTTCTTTTGTTTAGAGAATTAGCTTAGCTATCTTTTCAATTAAAGATATCAGCTTAGTCAGGCATGACCTTCTTGTGGAGAGCCTACGTTATATTTTAACTCATTTATCATGTTTTGTGTCATTTGCTTATTCTTTCCTTAAAACTTTTTTGTAGAAGACTTTGCATACTACTGAGATCATACTAATGCTCTTTAACTGAGTCATTTTTTCCAATTTAAGTACTATTTTTAATTTATTCCCTTAGGTAATACCAATTCCTGATGTGATATATTTATTAAAAGTACTTGCTGTTGGAATTGCAATTATATTATGCAAGTTCTTGGATGTGGATTATATGGTCTCTTCTGATTTAAACAATTACATAATTTAAGTTTTGCTTCCCCCTGGAGGTGAGAATTTCCATTTCTGCATAATCATTCCTATTAGCTGCCCTGCATTTGTCCCAGGTTCGATAGCATCATTAAAATACGAGGAATGCTACATATTACATCTAAAACCTATCCATCTATATCACTGCTAATGTAAAAACTTTCATCTTTTTACATTGACTGCACTTCCATTCTTCACTTTTTCTAATTTTTATTTTCAAAAAAACAGTTAAATCTTAGTTAGGTGGATTCTTAGAAATTTACAGTTCATTCCCATGTTTTCTGATTTTTAAGGCACAGTTCTCTGCATTGGTCAATTCCCTTTCCATTCCTTGCAGACACCTTGCTTATGCATCATACTATTTTTAGGATGATTATTTATCCAGTAAAATATGGGAAACTTTTTTACTAAATATTTCAATTGTATATTTATATTAATTCCAGCAGTTTTTTGAATCTTTGACTAAAGATGACTTTCATGCCTGCTTTACATAGTAGTCCCTGCACTTTTTATTCCAGATTAATTAACTACGGTCTGCAACATCTCAAACATTTCTCCTTTGGAAACCTTACAGACCTATGGCAGTTTCTGAGTCGTTCTCTCCCTGTCCTTATTCCCATCCACCTTCGGCTTACTGTAACACTACTTCAGCAGAACTTTTCTCTTAGTTTTTCTTCCAAATGTTTTTTATTCCAGGAGGTTCTATTTTATCCCATCTTCTTTTTCTCAAAGCTTTATGCCTTTAATGTGCACAGACACCCAATCAAATCCACTTGCCAATACAAAAGTGTCTTTTCCCTTCGGCATAGATAGCCCTCAGGCTTCCATGCACCTGCCTGGAGCCTTACGTTGATGCACCAACGCTGCCACGATTCACACTGACCTCACCCAAACTCCCAGCCTGATGAGGTGGGATCCTTTCGCTAACTATATCTCCATGTCACAATTTACCAACAGTAGGACTTGTTTTTTCTTGCTAGCTATCACCTAATAATGTTGTTCCTTTAGCCACTTCTGTAGTCTCATTTATCCAATTTTAATTTCCCTGTGCCCTCAAGGTTTGTACATGGTGTCTCTTGCACTTCTTCTGTATCCCATTTCATCGGTTTAAAACTATTCTCATCAATCCCATAAAATGAGGACGCTGCGTGTTGTCCACCCAGTGACAAAAACCTTATTTTGTTACTGACATATAATAATGAAACAGCCCAAAACTTTCTTCATTGCACAGTTCATTTCACAACCTTCTCATGTCTTCATGCTCCTTCTCTAGAGGCGGACAGATCTACTGGAAATCATCTCAGCTCTCACCTATGGCACTCCCCATATTTTGACTGTCACTCTTGATCTGCTCCAACAGGAGTCTCACAAAGTCATTCATCACTCAAAATAGCGTTCGTAACAACTTTTCCCATTCCTCTCCGGTTTCTTTTCAGATTCAGGTATCTCATACCTTTGCAGGCAGCAAACGTTTTGCTCTCCAGATCCCCTTCAGTGTTCCCATCTGTACTCTGCAGGTAATCCATAATGATCGCAATCTAAACTCAACATGTGCTTTAATTTGTATTAGACATCCATCTGACATGCAGGAACTCAGTTGGATGGCTGTGCTCACCTTTTTATTTTATTTCATTATGTAATTTAATGCACCTAAAATGCTGGTAACAGGAGAGAACAACACTGAATAATTTAAAAACTATGGATCTATTAATATACAATATTAACATTTTAATGCATTAACAATACCATCAAGAGATGCACAGCCCAGCCAAAAATTCCTATCCTCTTTACTTCTCTTTTTCATCATAGTGTCTCTGAGTCCAATTACTGTCACCTATCCATACTGTCATAAATTAACCCAGATCTCAAACTATCCCTTCAACATAGTCTAGACTTTATCAGGTGTAATTAGCTGTATGATCCCAAAGCCTTCTCCCATCTCGTTTCCCCCAAACCTTAAGAATTCTTTGGCTTCTTTCTGCGGTTATTCTCTTAGGAGTCCGAGATTTTCCCTCATTATCTAATTAGCAATTCTCTTCAACAATCCTGTATAACTTCCCAGCAAAATTAACTACTACTCCATCACCCAAAACAACCATTCAGCTCATGTTGCATATGCAAATGTATGCTAGTGCCTCACCCTCCAGGTTCTTTAAACTGGGACTAAGAAAGAAAATATATACTGCCTGATTCTAAGTATCATTTTACCTTTTCTGAAACAGTCACATTTTCTACTATTTACTATCTAAAGTAATGTTCCTTTCAGATTTCCAAGACATTTTTATCAACTGAACTAAAAATACTAATTCTTGCATCTGTCTGGGCTGGTATGTCCTAAGAGCAATGGCTTCAGCATAAACTCAACTATATTCAAATATGTTCTATATTTAAATATGTTGACAAAATCTACATTATGTCAATGAAATCAGACAGAACAGTACAAAACTACAAAACACTGTGATTTTTTAAGGGGAAATTTCTTCTTGCTAAATGCACAGTCAAGATGCATCGTAGTGAATGTAGCCATGCATTTTCCAGTTTTGCTTTGATACACTATTAAGAAGTTCTTGTGATTATTCCGGAGCCTTAAAGTATCTAGCATTTATCTTTGAGCTTAAACTTGTAAGCTGTGTTTATACTAGATATCAGTTTCCTTTCAATTTTACTATTTAACCTTTTTTTCATTGGTTTTAAAGTAAGCTTCTGGATATCACGTATGAAGTACATGTATGGTTTTCTCAAGTAGGAATACCAAAACCTCAAAATCAGAGAGCAAATAATGAAGAACCTAATGTGTACACATTTAAAAAATATTATCATTCTTAAACAGTTTAATAATTTTGGTGTCTCTAATGAATAGCTTTTGAATGTTTTATGTTGGCAGCTCTCACTGGCGTACTGCTGGGACCACTGAATTTTCCCGTGAAATATGTCTTAACAGTTCACTGTTTCATACATTTTGCTAATGTGAGTTTGAGCCGAACTTAACCCCGCCCTGATTCAATTCCCCGACATTTATACCTTACTAAAGATGATTCATTCCACACCGAATGCCAGGCTTTGGTCAGACCTTTACAGTCCTGCAAGAATCAGAAGAAAAACAGCTCCTATCACATAGATGAGGAATTAAGTGTGGATGTATCACAAACTGCTCACCCAGGATGCACAGTGAGGGCCATCATTCAACTGACCTTTCAGAAAGGATTCCTTATTCCTTTAAACATCCTTTCTCTGTATTCTTCTAAACACAAGCCCACAGACAATGTTTAATATTGGTTTGATTCTTGGGAGGTTTAATGCTGCATCTGGATCTTAAAACCACTGCGGTGTTGTGAGTACCCACAGCAGTACCACAGGTACTCGTATAGTTTCAGAACATCCACTTTAATGAAAACAGTCCAGCTCAGTGGCTCCTCTTCCAGACACCCAGACACCTCACATCCCGGCTTCATGGCAGCCTTCTCCATACACACACTAAGACCAAACACAAATATTCTTTCAGCAAATCCCCGTAGCTTCCACTCCTCATTTTCATTCAAGCTTTGAGGCAGGCAGGATAAAACCCACCCATCTGACAAGGAAGCAGTCTTCAGAGCATGTGTTTCTCTAGTGCTCTGCTCTAATCCAAGGAGCAGCTCTGAAAGAAAACATATTGCTCTCCTTGCTGGCCCTGGGAACATCATTTTATCTTTGGATGAAAGTGCCACTGAGAGCCCACAAGATATACAACAGACAATGTATTTACGTAGCCTACATGACTTTCTTGTTGAAGTGAAATTGTATTTTTGCTTATAATTAAAGCTGTCCATCACCTTCCAATGCAAAACTCTATTCTCAAGCTGCTCATTATAAAGTCCTTTACCCACAATGACGTTTCATAGGCATTAAACAAAAGTTGAATTTCATTTAATGAGTTACAACTTTTGCTTTGCTACTTTGCTATTATCAGACTAGAGGGTGGCAGGGAGATGCCCTCCACAATGACTTCTCAGGGAGTAGAGATTTACAATGAGAAGACTTTCAAGAAACCAGAAGAGTTGTCTTTAGATGCATTATGCTGAATTGTCCAGATACAATATTTATAAGGCATCTTGCACCATATGAAAATACCAGAACTTCAGCATAGCAGGGAGGAACAAGCTCCTTCCAAATATCTATTTATTTTAAAGTCAGCATTACAACATTCCTTAAGTGAACTCAGGGAGACTGAATACCTGTGTTATTTAGCTGAAGCAGTTTTTAAAAGATGAAAGGAACATTGTCCAGGATGCCTCACAGGATGCAGTTCTGTTAACAAATGGCACGTCTGGCTTCAATAAGTGGACACGTTTCTTTATAAACTGCAGAAACAGTTAGAAAGTTTTTCTTTGGAGTCAAATGTATTGGAACAAGGGTGAAAGAAATAACAGAACCTTTTAAAGGTAATACTCACATTACTATATTAAGAGGAAATCTTACATCATATACAGCCATATGGTTAGATTAACGGAGCTGCAGTTTTAAAAACTAATGTTAGAGACAGTAAATATACCCTAAGACAGAGTGTGTTATATTATTGTGACACTTCGAGCATGCTGATATGTTGCTGGTCAGTGTTACTTACTATCATTAGGTACACACCTGCTAGACAGCCACATCAAATAAAGCATTAGTGTCCTCATCGTAGCTCAGCCTTGCAGCTCATCCACTGCCTAGATAAGGCTGTGGCAAGCTGGACGGGCTGCAAACATAACTCACCGCTGCCCACGGGACACAACGCAAAAAAGAAGCCCTCGCATCCCTCAGCTCCTGGAACAAGTGTATGCAGCCGTCAGAAGGTACCTGGGTGAGGAAACCTGCTCTGTAGCTCCTAACCTCGCAGGAGGTCTGAAACGGTGCTAATTACAAACAGCAACTGGGCACTCATGAAGGGGTATGAAGGGTACACCAACTCTTATGGATAGATGAAGGTGAGAGCAAAACCAGACAGATGAATAAGGAATTGCATTACTCCTGCTGTAGAAGTATTTTTTTAAGGCTAGGAGAAACCATAATTCTTGTTCGCTATAAAACAATGCCTAGGGACTCTGTGTTGCTTGTGTACTGAGTCTAAAAATTTTCCTGGTTAGTGAATAGCTGAATAACCATTTAAATTAGCTAGTGCAGGTCACTTTTCTTCCCCTCCTTACAGTTGGTTGTCCCACACATCAAGACACACCAAAAACCTGAAAACCACTTCTCTATGAATATTGACTATTACCACTTAATAGCACTGCTGAATACACATCACTTTGGTTTAGTAAAATCATCTGAAAAATAACAACGTTTATGAGAATGTTTAGTACCAATGCAGGTAGGATGCAATTTATCTTGCATCATCCAAAACCAATATTTTCTTTGTTTGGTTGGTTTTTTTTGCTCTTTTTGAAACTGAGAAGAGCTTTGACAGTTTCATAGCACTCCCCTACTGAAAAAAATGTACAAATACCTTGCTTACTTTTCCCTAGCTACCAGGCTCCCAAGGGGCTTAAACACACAGCTGATTTTACAAGGCTTGCCTGTGCCAAGATCACCTAATATAACAAATGGTCAGGGTGCTTGCTTTGTTTACTTCAAGTATATTTTAAGTCCAATTGTAGTGTAATGAGAAAGTAAAAGAGAAAAGCCCAGGGCTCAAACATACCTCTTTCAATCCTTAGGAAAAGTGAACATATACTTTTTCTCATAATTCAGAAAATCAGAGCTGAAGTATTTACAGCTAGTTTTGATGTTACTGAATGTGTTCTTTAGAAAAATCACTGAAGACTAAAAAGGTATTTGTATTAATTTCTGTAGGAGTAATTCTGTGGTAATTTAGAAGAGATCTTACACAGTATTTTTACCATCTTCAACACAAGTGCTATCAGACGTTTATTCAGTTTTTCAATTGAAAGTGTCAGTAATGTTGTCTACATGTATATCAGGTTTCATTTAAAAATTTCGGAATCACTTACAAAGGCTTCAAGTATTTTTAAGCATATATCAGCACGGTGGAAAGACGACGCTGATTTTGCCACCAATTCTGACACAGTCAGAATTCAGCTTCAAAAGAGTTTACCAACACA
This sequence comes from Haliaeetus albicilla, assembly GCF_947461875.1. Lineage (NCBI taxonomy): Eukaryota > Metazoa > Chordata > Aves > Accipitriformes > Accipitridae > Haliaeetus > Haliaeetus albicilla. Next base: position 61,234,275 of record NC_091484.1, on the reverse strand, counting down.
CACCTCAGCCCCTTCCTTTACAGCACCTTTCACTTACCACCCAACCCTTGCTACTGCTGGAGTCCTGTTCCCCCTAAAGGCACCCTGGTGCATGGCTAAGGTGAGAGAGTCCTCACTGTTCTGTCCATAGAGGTTGTGTCTATATTTTCATGTACCGAAGCACACATTTTTCAAACACTTCTTTTGACCAGGGATCCTCAGACCTGGCAATGAGCAGATTGCAATTCCACATTGACACTGCCTGCCTGCAGGTCAGCCCCTTCTCCCTTCATCACATATTTTCAAGGCAGCTAGAGCAAACATATGTGTGGAAGATGAGTCAAACTGTAAATGGATCTGTACCTGCTTTTAATGTCCTCTAAGCAAGCATACAGATAAAAACTAGAAACAAACTTACTCAAAACCTTTTTAGAGGGTTAAGAAACTCTCTTTAAATAGTCCTGTCACAATCTATGGGATCTTTCATCTCATATATTACCTTCTTTAATGATGCAAGAATATCTAGTTCCATCAGCTGGTTGCATTTCCTTATTGCTATGAGATACGACGTGCCTCCTGAAGAGATAAGAACACTTGGGCAAACTTCCTCTCGTATCTCTCCAGAACACTGTCTGAGAAACTACTGAACGCTTAAGCTCATTGGTCACACATCCTATCAGCACCATTTTAAGACGATCAGTAAATGTTGGGTTTGGCTTTCAAATATGTAGCATGACAAGGTTTCTGCTTGAGAGGTGACATTTTATCAGAATTATTATATGTAATAAATATATAGATTATATAGGACATAAAGATATGAGCTGTTACACGCCATGGAGCGTCACAGAACAGCTCCAACTGTCATGGATATGGCTTAAGTCAAGGTACTGATAAGCATTACACAACTTTTTGAGGAAGATAAAAGACCAACCGGTATTAGGATTGCATGCTTAAACATGCAGTGATCAAGACTGAAAATTAAGGCTGCACCTGCTACATACTACCAATCTTTTCACAGAAGGCTTGGAAAAATCTCTACCCTGTCATCTGCAATAAGGCTTGTGCTTATGGACAGAAAAGAGAAGAGACTAAAGAAATTTAAATTGATGCTATTAGTTGTAACTTACCATTTGAAATTTAACTCCTGTGTTGCTACCGAGAGGAAAATACAGGAATCATTATTAGACTACTACTGTAGTTTACCTCAGTGGATCTTCGTGGGCCAGCTGCGATGGAACTATGTTCTGCACCACCACCAGGGAAGGAGCCTGGAGCTTCCCACGTTTTCCTCCCTAAAGCTTTTGGCTTTGCACTGGTGGAAACTTCCCTCTTTTGACAAAAGATAATGTTCTGCATTTTCAGCGGTTAGCTGGCTAAAAAAAAATGCAGTCCATTTTGACTCCTTGAAAAATTGCAGTTTTCATGCAGGGCTGAACAGGAATTACTAAATAAAGAAGATGACTACAGGCCACCATTTTTATCTCTGGATGTATAGTATAGATTTAGCACATGAGTAAAAGGAGAGATCAAGACTATTGCCACTGACCCCCAATCCTTGAAAGAGGAAGATATTACTAAATAAAGCTCCTAGATGATTTCGGGGAGTAGCTCCATGGCATACTGGATGAGAAAGCAACTCCTAATAACCCCAGAACAAGCAAGAAGATCAGCGTTACGTTCAAAGAGGTCATGTCAGTAAAGCACCCAAGGGGATGTCATGCAGCTAGGAACACCACTGAAATCTTTAATTTACACTGTGTTAAAATAACTTGCCACTCAAGCAGGAAGGAATTGTTTTGTCTGCTACAAACCATACAGCTAACTAGCAGCAGCTGCCCTAATGCTGAGTATGACCATTCCCTAATTTCACCAGTTGTGAAGACAAGCATGGCAGTGGGTTAATTACAATCAGTCTCCAGAACGGTGTCACAATTTTCTAGCAGAGACTAGCTTGTAAGAGCCTGGAAAACAAACCAAAAATATTTATGTAAGTTAAACTTCTCTTAGCTATGCTTTTGATTATATTAGGACATAGTGGCATTTGAATGGAGATATCTTCATGGAGAAACACCTGTATGAGCCTCTAAACCCCTCTACAAATACAGAACTAGCTTACTTGGCACAAGTATTGTTTGCACTTCTATTTACTTTACTTGAAGTGATACACATCAGATTGATGATATTAAAAAAAAAAACCCTAAACAAACAATACACTGTAGAACAAAGAGAATAAGGTTCATTTAAACACATTTCCTCAAGCAATGTGAAAACATTATTTTATTTTTCAGGTGAAATTACCAAGTCACTGTTTTAACTTTAACTATATATGATGAGAACCTGTTAATTTGATTACTTGATTAGGTATACGTAATCATTCTGCAAACTTCCAAGCGACAAAATCTAAATAGAGAAGGAATGAAACTAGACAGTGTGCTGGGTCTCATGAATCTCATCCTAGGGTACTCCAAGAACTAACGGATGAAAATTTCTGTGTTCTTAATATTTATCTGAATTCACTCAGGATGGGTGAGATACCAGATTTGAAAAGGGCCAATGTTGTGCCTACCCTTAAAATACAAGAGAAGATTTAGGAATTAAGATCAGCTAGGACAATCACCTTTCTGAGGCAGGGGAAACCCTCTAAATGCCTAGAAGATTTAAGAGATGATTAACAGCAAAAATGGCTTTAGGAGATAATCAGAAGCTTAAAACATTACCATGACATTGTGCAAAAACTGTATTTGCACTCGGATTTACAAATATTTGTCTGCAAGAAATGTAACATAATCTTTCCACTGCACTCAGTGATGGAGTACCATGTCCAGCTTTGAAAATCCTGCTTCAGAGGAGATGTGAGCTAACCTGAGAGACTCTGAAGAGCAGCAGCAGGACTCTTCAGGAGCTCAGTGATACTGATGTTTCCATCAATGTCACTGTGTATGGATACCAAGGCCTGTTTTCACCAAGAGACTTCTGAGTCCTCTGAGATTCCTCAGAATCCAAATTCTGGGAAAGATCATGCAAAGAAAACTCAGATTGTTTCAAATTGAATGCTTTGACTGAAAGGGAATTGACATCTCCCAGAGAAACGGATCTGAAAAGTTCTGACTCTGCCTGATACCAATTTCTAAGAGCCATCCACAGCTGTGGTGCTGCTCAGGTAATCCCACCATACCACAAGCACCCTAAACCAAAGTCTCTTCTACAGTTTTCACATTGGTTTTCAAACCTATGTAAGAGGGCTTTAAAAAGTGCTGGGAATTTGGATTTGAGAAAGTTCTATCAATCTCATCACTTAATTAGCAGGCAAATTAACAACAAAAGACAGGATCTGACTTTCGGTCTAGAAGAATACTACAGTCCATCCACCAAAAAAAGAAAAGATACACAAGCCTATCAGGTACAAGGGATATTAAATACATGGACATTGCTATTCCTTTTTATCGCATTTGCATGATGTTTTTTGCACTTTCAAACAAGAACCTCTCAACTGTAGAACAATTCGTGTCTTGATATCATACAAATAAACTTACTAAAACTGAACTCACCAGTAACATTTTAATCTACTAGAATATCCACAACATTAAATAAAGGCATAAATCTGAAAGTTACTGTTTCAATTCAAAACTCTAGCTTTTGTTTTGGTAACAGGACATACTCAAAAATTATACATGTTATATTTATAGGGTCAGTTCTGGACAGAAAAAAACTGGTTTTGCAGAAACAACCAGACTTGAGGGGGTTTTGACAGTGGGACTAATATTTCTGAGCCTTCTCATCCAAATTTTGCAAAATTAGTCCAGGTTTATGTGGTACTGATTGACTGGCATCTATTGAAACCTCTAACACTGAAATACAATTCAGCCATGGCACTTAGGTATTGCACTACACTCTTAAACCACTATAAACTTTGTATATATGTAAAAAGTGATATACTCTATATGAAATATATACTTATATCCTACATATGGCAAAGTGATATTGATAAGTTACATTATGAAACAAGGATCTATTAATGAGGAATATTTAAGTACCCACAATCTGTGCCACCTATTCATTTCCTTAATTTATTCTAACCTTCAAAACCTCTGACTGATTTCACAGAGACACAATTTAAAGAAAAATCATCTTCAAAAAAATTATACCTAATTTCCCCAAAAATTGTAGCCTCTCCAAAATTCCCTCATCTAGATGGTCTAAGCTTTTCTTCAGTTGTGGGGCAAATCGGTGGGGTTTTTTTCCCATCCCATTATTAGCTTTTATAATATAAGAAACAGAAGATCCTGAGCTTCCCAAGGGGACGTATAGTGCTCTCCTTCCAACCCTGCCAGGTCCCAAAGGAAGAGATTTCAAGGTGGATATATTTTTGCAATTGAAAAATAGTTCTGTAGCAGTGCAACTACTGTAACTTGGTTTCCAATGCATCTTTTTTTTCCTCTGATTGACTACTGACTTCATAAACTGAGTTATACTTAGTTTGCAGCATGCATTCAGCTCCAAAAAGTTTCCATCAGAATTCACGCAATCTCCTCCACAGTGTGAATTTGCCTCCCTGGTGAATTGTCTGAGCTGTGAGCTACAACCTGAGCTTGTCCCTGGGGCATGGCTTTCATGAGGTCTCACCCACATGTGAACTCTCTGATGTGTAAGAAGAGTTGAGCACGCACTGCAGCTTTTCCCTGAACATGATATTAATCAGGCTTCCTTCTCCACCCAGCCAGCAATTTTCCACAAAATTGTAGAAAAATATAGACATGTACTACTTGTCAGGTACAGAACAGAGTATCCTATACAGCATACAGTGTATACAGTATATCATAGAAATGCAGTGTTTTTGAGACACTTAACTCTCCATCATAATTGCACAAATTCAGATAATGGGTAAAAAGGTTACCGATGAAGGAAAGCCTGCCAGGGTGTTTTGACATGACCAATTTTTGCGGGAAATCATGCTTAAAAAAAGCTAAAGTATACTTTATGATTGGGTCTGAGTCATGATCTCACAGCAAATAAGAACAGAGGTTGGCCTATCATTCCTTACCTAAACAAATGTCCAGACATTCAGTTTTCAATAACCATAACTCCAGTTTATATACTGCATAATCTTAATTGGAAGGAAGCATGTTCAGTTGCCCTATTCATCCTCCAGGTGAAGTCATACATCAACAGCTATAGAAATAAATGTACACAGGCAATGAAAGAATGTCTACTGTCTCATACCTGATCCCTGTTTCTGCAATGCAACTATAAATTTCAAGAGTTATTTTAATAATGTTCTTTTCCAGCTTGAAAAGTTTTTATCTAGATTTCTTCTGTATTTTGGTATCTAATGGTCCATGTTATTTCTTCATTTCTAATACTAGTATACTAAAATGAAATAATACGTTCCTTATTGATTTGCAAAGCTATGTGTCTCAAGCTCAAAATTTTGAACAATTAAGCATATTAGCATGTACATGTCTGATATCAACTCTAGTTTCATTAGAGTTTTTCAGGCTACTGTACAAGACAGTAAAACTTCTGATTTTTTATTTATTTTAACATTGCAGTAAAACCTGCATTTTAAAAGCAAAAAAATATGTACTGGCAGTAAAGAAGACAGCTAGCAGTAGATTTGTGAGATAATGAACATTTGAATATACAAGTACTTATAAGATCTGTGTTCTCTGTCTTGATGAATATTAAACAGTTGCAGAGGAAATAAAAGTACTGTAGGCTAAATACAAACATTCTTTGCTTTTCTATTCTTTTAATAATGAACTTCCTTGGAAGGCTAACCCCTAATCTTACATGTGTTCTGTATTTGTAGGTACATCTCCATCAGGAAATGCTGTGAAATGGAAGTTCCTGACAGATAAAGTTCTTGGCCTTAAACATTCCATATATATTACTTGATTGTCAGAGAGAATAATTTCCAAACTTTGCCCATGATTCAGTATCTCTTTATTTAAAAACCTTGGAGATAATTAGTAGTACACATATGGATTATATAGTCATTGTTATGGTGGAGTTTGTCATGAAAATAAAATGGGGAAAATATAATTAATTCTACTTTTTATGGTGCTGTTATTGCTTGTTCTGCATGAAGAGCCCATAGATATGAATTCCACTATATCCCTAAAGTCCTTTGGCCCCTATCTAATCCCTATCCCTATCCCCGAACTAGGGATGGGACAAATGGGTTTTGTCTGGTTTTGGATCCAGCTGAGTATGAGATACCTAGAGTTTTAGTCTAAATATATTGCATTCCAATTACCATAGTCTGCAAAGTAAAGTGCAGAGGAGGAACCAGGGAGGAAAATCTAATGGAAAAAAATAGAGTGAAAAATAAAGCAAAGTGAAACGATGTGAAGACAAATAATAAAGCAAATATCAAAACTCAATAAAATGGGACAGAGGAAGGAAATTGAAAAGACAGTCATTAGTATATTCTCTGCTTTTCTTGGAGGAAAGTATGGGTGAGAGAAATTCATAAAGCTCTTCTATCAGTAACACATCCCAGAGGTGAAAAAATAGTATTTTAATTGATTCAGTCTTGAAAGAGAGAATGAAAAATGAAAGGTTTACCTATCTCCATTTTTTCTTCAAACCAGCAAATCCTAAAATGACGTTGAGTTTACAAAGACAGTCACTTGCCGGGTGGGAAATGCCAAAACTCAGATTGTCTCTGCCACCCTGTTTCCTGCCCCATGGGCACAGGAGCTGTGGTACAGCCTGTCCTTACCCACACCCACCCCGTCCTTGATACAGGCCATCGTCTTGTTCTGTGCACAAAATGAACAGGGCTTGTTTCACACACACACAGTCAAATGCTTCGTCTTAACTATTCTGGATGTGGACTTGGGGTTCACGTACCGCATGGTTGTCAGACCTTGGTCTGAAGACCAAGCAACAAATTTTGTAGTCTGGGCCTCAGTATTCCTCATTACCATATTAAAGTAGGTAAATATTTGTGAAATACCATTCTTACAACAGCCCCTGTGAAGTAAGGATCTTATTGTACCCCTTCCTCCCTTTTTTAGCAAGATAAAAAGCTGGCATCCGGAGAAATTATGGTCAAAGATGTTCATTAAATTCAGGTGAAGAGTAACAGATAAGTACAAGATGACCTTTTCAAGTCCTTTGTATTAAACAGTACTTCATGCAATAAAATCACAGCTGACACTGACTTCAGTTACTGTTATGTGTGTTCAGCACTGCAAATCAGAACCCATGGTCTCAGACTTGCACATCAAAAAACTAAAACAAAAAGCAAATCCACACAGCCAGCATTCCCCGGTGAAAGTTGGGGCAGTATATTGGATACCACAGAGACCTCCATGGCAGAGGCAGAGAGAGATTCACTCCAGCCTTTAATGGCTTTACCTATAAGGACTACTTTTATCTCTGCCACAAGCATCCCCCCCCGCCTATACAATCCAACATAACAGTTAAGCACAACTCATCCCATGCACAACACAGGGCAGGAATCCTGTAGAAAAAACCCCAACATATAATCATAATTAAAATGAGTCATCATGCTTTACAGTCCCATTAAAATTGTAACCGCAATTTTGAATTTCCTACCTGTTAAGCACTGAGCTTTGCTGGATTGATGTCTGTTGACACCATTCATGCATATTATCTCTTTGGTTTTAATTTAAAAGAATTTCAGAGAAACCAGAAATGCTATCATGTTGCTCATGAAGACATGCAAAGCTCACTAGCAGGAACTAGTCCATCAGTTGTGGGTTGATCTCTTGTGCACAGAGCAGGATTTTAAGGGGTAACACACACATGGGGCCATGGGATACCACTGACATTGCATGACAACAGATGAAGGTTGGTCAAACAGATCCCCCTCTTCCACATCAGGCTGTTCAGGACCCCACTCCCCACCTGAGAGACCCTCCTGCTCCCAACTTCCCCATCCCAGCCCCTCTGACCCACCCGTTCCTAAAATCCAATCCTTTGCCATTTTTTCTCCTCCAAGCTCCAGTCCTCCTCCCAAGGGAGCTCTCAGCCTCACCTCACCATGCTCCCTATTTCAGCCATCACATTCAGCCGGTACCTGCCCTCTGGCACTTCTCCCACTTTCCCTCTTTTCCTCTTCAAGACCACACAAACACTCTTAGGCTGCTGCTCGCACTCTCTTGTGTTACTCAGCCTCATCTCCAGGGCGCTGCCCTGTGGCTCCTATGCCCTTCACTCTTTTTTTTGGCTTCTGCCATACCTGCCGCCTCTCCATCATCCAGCTCTGCACCTGCTTCTCACAAAACGTCTTCCAAATCCCTTTGGCCAATGCTTGGACTCCACTGGGGGCTGTCCAGCCAGTCCCACTTTCAGAGAAAAGCCACACACTCTACATTTCCATCACCCTTATAATACGCTCCCTTCAGAAGTATCAATATTTGTTCTTCAACATCTTTTGCAAAAACAGCTCACAGTAACATCTTGCCTAATGTACACAAATCATCCCAATCCAGAAAGCCAGTAGATAACAGGGATTAATTCATGCTCCAGAAAACAGTAAGCTTAATGCTATAAATACTAAAAGCACATGCCAGGTTGCAGCACTACTGATAGCCACTAGGTTTTTCTTTTAGAGAAATCTCACCTAAACCACTAAGCAGTGAGTGCAACCCTTGCTTTTAGTTGCAAAGCATTATATAGCCCCCAAGCATTTAAATAACATGAGTAAAAGTAGGCCCTGAGAGCTCCATAAAAATCACATCCGTTAAAAGGACACACTTGCTATTCTGTAAATCCCACATAACTTCCTTTTCTCAAGGCACCAAATGAGAGAACACGAAGGGGAGAAACTACTGTTTAAAAACCTTTAACTTGGTGAAAAAGCATACTGTCACAAGGCTTTCTGTGAAAGTTTTTAAACTTTAAAAACTTGATGGAGAAACATCATTTACTATAGCATCAATAAATATTTGGTTACCAGGGCAGAAAAAAAATGTACATCTGCTTTTTTTATTTTTGGAGTGAAGGTTTTAATTTCTTGCATACGTCACAAGATCAAAAATGAGTTTCCACATTAAATCGTTAAATAAGCAAGACGATCTGTGAGTGAGACCAGAAGTTTAAGCCCTCCCACCTCCAGTTTTTCTATTTGCTCTCTTCTGCCTTTAATAAAGTGCTTCAGACCCAGTTTTCTTTGTAGAAACAAACAGATCATCCATCTCCCTGAGTAAGATTAGGTGTCATCACTTCCCCCTTCTTTGTGAAATAATAAAAGTCATACTGCAGGGAAAAAAAATATTCTTTTAAACCTTATTCAGCCAGGAATAAAAACTGTAACCTTGGGTGCCATGTGTGTGAAATGATGATACACAGTTTCAAGTTACAAACATCTACAATTTACACTTCTTTTTCCTATGGATTTAGGATGGAGGGGCAGCAATTTCTGTTCTGGATTGAAAGGATTCTGCTTCTCATTCACATTTAAATATAGAACCTATTAAAAGTCCAATTAGAATACTGCTACTTTTATTTCCTAATAGAATGGCAACTTACCCTCATTTTTCACCATGCAGATTAAATGGCTACTTTTAAATGCAGTTCTAAGGAGTACTGTCACAAAAACTAAGTTAAAAAGAGGCAATGGTAATGTTCCTGCAGCCCATTGCTCAACAGATCAGTGAAAGCAGATCGTAATCTTATATTATCCTCCACATTTGTTTGCATTTTGAAAGCATATAAGCCTTTCCAAATACACTTGATCTGTTTAGTTTTTATACAAGAAATCAACTCACAGCTGCCTTGTTAGGACCCATAAACAGGAGTTTTACTTGCAAGGTTGAATGAGATTCTGTGCCTGCATTGATGTCTATGTTCTCATATTATTTAATCTTTCTCACCCTTGCCAATAATTTCAAATTATCATTTCAAATTAAGCTTCACGACACAGGGTCACATTTAGACTGTAAAAGATTGTGATTTACCACTTTGAGAGCCTAACATTTTTAGCTTGTATACAGCACCCAGCCACAAATGAACAACAAAAATGTTTTGAGTCCTTTTATTTTCAAAACAAATCTTTATGTACCAGAATCTGTCATTCAGAAACAATACACACACACACACACACACATATACACACATACATACACACCCCCTATTCTACAATAATTGATGTTTGGGGTTTATTAAAAATGCAATTACAAATGCATTTGATTATTTCTTTTGCAGCATGAAATAACCGGTTACCTTTCAGGAAAGGAGACCTCCGTGGCACAAGCCCGTCTGTGATTTCCACCTGCTCTTGCTGATGCTGTTTAACCAGGTTTCCTTCGCTGCCAGCTCTGAAAATCTTTTCACCTAGCCTAATTTTTCGTGATCGGCTGTTAAAATCTTCTTTCCTAGACAAAGGCGATTTAGGAGCTGTATTAGCTGACAAAGGTCGAGCCAAGCGAGAGGGTTTGGACATTCTGCCTGTGCAGGAATGTACCTGCTCTGAAAGCAATTTCTAAAAAAATCCTTCCCAGCTCACTTTCCAGCACAGAGGCTGGGGAGTTTGTGTGTGCAGCGCAGCTGGATGTGAAGTGCTGTGCTGTCAGTCCGATCAGTTTTAAACACCAGGCGTTGGGTGGTCACGCAGACACTTTCCCAGACCTGTGGAATGTAAATGTGTGCTGGGGTAAAACAGATGACTCTGCTCCGGTGCTGAGTCCCAACCGTGCTTTGGGGAGCAGATGCTCTTCCAGGGACTGTTTCAAGCTCCCGGCGTGCACCAACAAAGCACCGGGCAGCACCGGAGCAGGAGGGGAATGCCCCACCTATGCAGGTACGATGTGAAAAACCACCCAGGCACGGGGTTACGTCTGCATGCGGGACCTTCCCGCATTCCTCTCCCAACCCTCTCTCTCAAACAAACGCTTTCTTGTTTTAGCAAATTTCTTCACTGTGTGCCAAAACCACGCTGCTTCAGTGCTGTATGGTAAATGCCTAATGTCAAGAATCCGTTCGAGTTAAGCATGCTGCGAGCTTAAATTGGATTAAATGGTGCATATTCTCCTGCCACTGTATTTTCTAACTCACCAAAATAAATGAAGGATTGACAGTGAATATCATCTCTTTTTGAAAAATGGCCCAAATCCCTTATTATTAACTGGCATTGCTTAGGAAATAACACTGCACAGAATATTGCCCATTATACTTTCCTCTTTCATTGGTACATATACACCTAAAAAACCCCCACCTTCTTGCACACTACAGACAACCATGTTCTCTACTGAGTCTCCATATAAAAAATTCCTGACCTCAGGCTACATTATTTCAAACCTCAGTTCCTGGGTGCTTTTCTTTGAAAATGCCTAGGCAAAGCCTGCCTAACTCTCTCTGCCAACCCTGTGTTTGTGAATGCTGCCAAGATGCAGAGTATTTGGTCACATGAAAAGAAAATTCCACTCACCGTAATTTTGCAAACAACTCCTAAAGAAAAAAAACACAGTGTAAACCAGAGAAAACATCACAGCTACAGTTACAGTAAAATCTTCACACTGAATTTTAAAATGTATTCCTCAATATCCCAGGCAACCAGTACGCTATATCGATAACAGAGTATGAGGGACCATTTTCTTTCAAAGCTAAAACAAACATAAGCAAATCAATGCTAGCAGAGCTAAAGTACTAATAGTTATTTAGGAGAAATGCTTAACAAGCAATAAGACGGGAAAACATGACTAAATTATTACAGGCATTCCTCATTTTCTCTGATGGCAATTGTGCAATGCAGTAAAATACTTCTGCATGCTATTTCCACATTTTTTTCAAGAGTCCCACATTAAAGAGGTAATTGTTTATGCTTCCTCTATAAAGCGTATTGCCTATTGCTTTGTTGCCCCATCAAGAACGGGACAGACTAAGTGCAATACAGCAAGCTTTGCCGTGAGAATTGATAATATTCTGCATATTGTTTTATCAACATAGTAGGAGCTCTAAGTGACTGGGAAGACTTCAACTCTCAAGGAGGGACTTGACGGACAGGAGAATAACTCTGGGCTGATAAGCAGTGCTCAGGCATAGCAGGTCATGCAGAAGAAGATGGAGAACAGAAACAGGACTGAAACTAGAAGATGAATGGAGAGTTAATCATGTAACTGGAGTGAGGAATGAGTGAAGAAGGAAGAAAAAAAGTGAAAGCCAGTAAGTATGTGAGAGCTCAGTTGTACTGAGTCTAAGAAGTACTGTCATTCCCTCTAAAGATCTCGGACTGTTTTGCAAACAGTTACTTTGAAGATCTTCCACTAGGATTTCTTTACCAAACACAAATACCCTGTGCTTAGAAGAGTTTTTAAGCAGTGACAATAATGCCTCTGATACTACATAGACATATTTTAATTCTCCCAAACACAGGACAATTGTGATATAAAATCCAGCTCTGACTGACAACATAAATAGTAGTGGTTTGATTTTTGACTCAATACTGCTAAGGCGAAATCTTACTGAGATTACTGTACATTGCACATTCACCCGAATTGAGCACCCTTAGCACAGGGTGCTCTTCAAAAAAGCAGCCTCATCTGTGAAGCAGGAGGCTAACCAGACAGTCACATTACCCATAAACTGAAAATAATTTCTAGGCAAAGCAAGGACATCATGAATTCAAGTTTTTCCTAAGGCTCTCTCTATAGCAACAAGAGATGGGAAAAGAAAGACATTATCCATCTGCTTCTGACAGGAAAAGTGCGGCCCCTAAGTCTTGTCCATTCAGATACCAAGGTGACACTTCTGCACTGTGAGACAGCAGCAACATCCTGATCGACATTCATTTTTGACAAGGAAGAAGCTCTTTGTCTCACAGCAGAGACACAGCCATGCAGAAATGGGGTGAGTTAAACATGTTCCTCAAACATGGGAAATTTCCAGAATACTCCAGTCAAAGGCGACCATTTTCAGTAATATCTCGGTGCCTGAATAGCAATCAGGTGCCTAATGGCATTATTTCATGTGAGGAGAGGCTGAGAGAGCTGTGACTGCTCAGTCTGGAGGAGAGAAGACTCAGGGGCATCTTACCCATGTGCATAAATATCTGATGTGGGGATGAAAGGGGATGGAGCCAGGCTCTTCTCAGTGGTGCCCAGCGACAGGACAAGAGGCAATAGGCACAAACTGAAATACAGGAAACATGAAGAAGATAAGAAAAAGCTTTTTATACAGTAAAGGTGGTCAGACACTTGCACAGGTTGACCAGAAAGGTCATGAAGTCTCCATCCTTGGAGATAATCAACACCCAACCAGGCACGGTCCTGACCAGCCCGCTGTAGCTGAGCCTGCCTGAGCTGGGGGTTGGACTAGGTAATTTCCAGAAGTGCCTTCCCAACCCAACTGTTCTATGATTCTGCATTATCAAATATATTCAGAGCCTATTTATAATCTGGAAGCTTAAGTATCTTTAAATCTGTCCAACAGTAGCTGTTTCTTTTTCCAAAGTCCCAGCAATTAAACTATCCCATGCCTGATTGCCGTTTCTGGGAGGATTTGTTTCCTTTCTGGTCATTACTCCCTTTTAGCCTCCTGCAGTCTGTGGCACAGCGTTCCCCAAAATGGTCTTGTTTGTTTTAAAGGCCCTGAGATGTGACACTGGTGATTCCAGCCATAAGCATCAAACCTTTAAAAAAAACAAAACAAAACAAACCACCACCAAAAATAAGCCCAGGTTGCTTAGCTGATTGTGTTTCAGGCTGGATTAGACACAGTAAATCACTCATGGGATGAAACAGCACGAGGGCATGCAGCCCAGGGTTGCTGCCAGCTCCCCATCACCCACATCCCGACTGCACAGGTCCTCTCCGCACCCCCCTCCCCCCCCCCCAAAGCCCTGGGCTCCCCCCGGCTGCAGGGCAGGGCCCTCCCTGCTATCCCGCCCCCTCCACCACAGGTTCCTAATGAAGCTCTCCAGGCAGCAAGACTTTCATCAGCTCTCGGGCTTTTCTGAAGCCCCAAGGTACTCTTTTGAACTACTTAAAAAAACCCACAAAACCAAAAAAAAATCCCCAACCAAAAAAGCAAACAAACCCCCCACAAACAAACAAACAAACAAAAAGCCCAAAAGAAACCCAACCCCTTTTCCCTGAGATTTCAGATAGCCAACTTCAGCTAGGTAGAGACATCATATTGATGTAGCATACCATTAAGCAAAAAGTAGTTCAGTCTGTCAGGTTTTCCTGAAGTGCTGTGGGAAATTTTCGAGTGCTTTGGGTCAATGAATAAACTCTGTCACTGCCTCACATAGCAGAAATTAATATTAAGGGGCCAACAGTGCAGTCTATGCTTTTGAATAATCACATATATGTAAACCAGTAATATTTTTAGAATACCATGCATTTTCCATACACTGTTTAAAACATTGTCCTACTAGCTTCAAAATACAAGTCTCCTCCTTCCTGTCTAGAAAATAAATAACTGCTGAAATATGACAATGAGAATTTGTTAAGAGTTAGCTAACAGAAGGCATTTTTACCATAGCATATTAAATAGGTTATTATACTGCTATTAACTTAAGTAACGTTTGTGCCCCCTGGGATAAAAGAAACATGACTAGAGATGTTATTAATCCAAACAAAGCATTTGCAAAGCTTGAAATTTCCTTTTTTGGGCACCCATGAAGTTCTAGTTTACATTCACACATAAAGAGCTGGGGAGGGGAGAGGATCCCTCGCATGCAAACCAGGAAAAACTGGTAGCTGATGCAGTACGGTTTAGGATGTGGTGTTTTCTCAGCCTCACCAAATCCTCTCCCATATTTTGGCCTGCAACTATCTAAAGAGAGAAAGGCACATATACACAAATATTTCAACTCCAGCAGACTGTTTCTGAACTATTGAGAGGCAACAACTGCTACACCACTAAATGGAAGTTGCAGGTGCAGAAGTTAAAACCGTAAATTAATGAAGTCTTCTCTTTACAAAATCGAGCAAGTAACCAGATGGCATAACATTTTCAGCATGAAATGAGAAATAAATGTATAGGCACCAAAAGAACAAGATCAGTGATGAAATCAATTTCAGATGCAAGTCACAGATAGGTATGTAATGTGATAAAAAAAAAGTTTACTGCTTCAGAGAGGTACATTTTCTAGTAACTGAAGCATGCAAAATTAGTGACAAGTTAATTTTGCAGATGTTAAAGCTTTCTTAGAACTATGTGCCAGTGCTTTATTTCTCCCATACATGATTTCTGAAATAGTCACATAATCAGAAGGTGCTTCATGTTCAATATATTGAGACCCAATTTAAAACATTTCACACAAATCTAAAAACATTCTTCCTGGAAAAATAAACCATGCAAAAGGAACCTAGTCAGTCATTCAGTGACAGGTGAACCCCCCAACAGAAAGCAAGCTGTAATTATGGCAAGTCCTGTTACTCTTTAATATGGTCTTAAAAGGAAAAGACTGTTAAGGGTCCTGCTGTAATATAATAGCTGCCTAGAAGATGCTATAATTAAAGCAGAGTTTTCATTTCTATCAGGAAACCCTGTTCCAGAGATTTACAACTCAGCCATAAAAATTTAATCTCAGCTCCAAGACTTAAAAAAAAAAAATCAAAATCAGAAAAAAATCCTTCAAGTCTAGTTTAATTCCTTTTCGTCAAGTTTTAGAAAATTAAACCATAAGCAAAACCTTTCTTAAAGACAGAAGACTTTACAGCTGTGGAATCTGAACACCTTATTCTGCCCCCAAACCAGAAATACCATCAGTAAGGGCAAAACGAATTTTCTTTATTATTCTACCGCTTCTGCATCTTGCATTTGGCTTTGGTTCAAAATCTTCAAAGTCCTGTATTTGCCTGAGTACACAGGTCTGTGACCTACTAATAAAGTGTTTACATATATTGAACTATATCATGGTTACAGTTTTTCTAACCCAGTATAGTTATATCACAATTGTCCATCATCTGGTGTTGTTCTGTCCTCAGGATGCCTTTTGATGACCACACTTGGTTCCCTTCCCCACCTGAAGGATAATATGAGCCTAAGCACACTTACACACGCATAACTGCATCTATCCATGGATGGATGGTGCAGAAGAACAAAGCAGTGGGGTATTTGCGTGCAAACACAGCCAGTAACATTTGAACTGTTTGCCAAGACTGTTGCTAAGATTTCCAACTGGTGCCAACTGTGGTGGTAGGCTTGGGTATATTATCCTGATGAGATGATGTTAATCACTAAACAATTCCAGAAGGAGCAATCAGCTGTGAACTGCTGCCCATGCAACTCATAACAAATCCTTTTTTTTGCAGAACGTTACCTTTTTCTGTATATAAACCACTCACAGAAGAATACAAAATCCAAAGATTTATTCCGTATGTAAATTATTACTAAACTTTACCAAACAAGTGTTCTGTGATGTGGCTGTTCTTGGTGCTATACTGGTTGGCTGTAATGACTAAAAGAGCTAGAATTTATACAATCTTGGTTCAAAGTTGTTTCACTTGTTCAGATGTTTTAATCAAATCAAATAAGAACTTAGGCTCAATACATTCTTAAAGGAATACGCCTTAGCTGTAAATCACAGCAGATCATTACCATTATTACTTTGTTTTTAAATAACATATGAATACTGCCTTCCACATCTGCAGTTATTTCACATTAGATTCTTAAAGCATTTTAAAGATGTGCACAAAAATATCTTTTGTCGAATTTAAAGCGTTAGTAGTTTTTTAATAAAAGAGAAAAGTATCCGAGTTTCAAAATCTCTTCTGAAATTATGCAAGTGAAACTACGGCTGGCTTAGTCTTTAATGCCACTATAAATACGGGAGGGAGAGGAGCAACATGAAACACTAACTGACATTTTACTCTGGAGAAAATGTTAGTTTCAAATGCTAGTTGCTAATTTGTTTTAACATAGCTGCAGCCTTCTCTAACTTTTTGCATCATCATTTTCAAATTACCACCTCTTAATAAAAGAATAACCTTTTAAAGAGCTCTGACACATCAAAAATACAATATGGAAAGCTTAAAGTTTTACAGAAGATGAAATATGCCTTACAGAAAATCAGCCCACGTGATGGTTTGAATGAAATCTTGGAATGAAGAGAAGAGGAAACAGGTAGGAAGCAGAAACAGACTGGATATGCCAGGAGACAAACTGACTGACATATTTGACTGACAGAATCCTGCCCATATGGTCAATGCACAGATAAACCATTTCCATTGTTTCAATACTCCTCTTTTATCCTGAAGTTCTGTATCACCCACATGGTCAAAAAAAAAAAAAAGAAAAACTAAAAGAAGCAACTGCAAGGAGGACAAACTTTAGGTGTGAAGGTAACCCACTCATATCCTACGTGAAGAATTTTAACTATTCCTCGTGCAGTGAAGTCCCATCAACAACACCCTGGAACAGATGCTGCAATGGATGCTCTCATAAGGAGGACCCAAACTAAAAGAAAAGAGAACAATCGGAAGATAATGGTTGCCCTCTGAAGACGGTGGTGAGAAGGAATAGCTGACTGGGGCAGCCATAGCTCTGGCACTCTTGGCTGGACCATCACAGTCTTTTTCCACCACAGATCTTGGATGTAAAGAAAAGTCTCCACAAGTCTATGGAAATGGGAAGGTAAACAAGCAGATACAGAGCTCTGTATAATCAGGTATTACAATAACAACTGAGACCAGAATTAAATTGGGGGGCTTTTTTTTTTTTTTTAAGCAAAAGCAATTAGCCAGAGTAACTATCTAAACTGCAAGCAGGCACAGAAAGAGAGTATTATACCAATCCAGTGTTCTTTTCTCGGGAGCAGCTCTGGCAGTGATGACTTAGCCAACAGCAGAGCAAAAATGTATTTGTCTATTTGTGAGATGCAATTTTTTTCAGAGACCCATTAATGAATATTTCAAGAAACTAATCTGATCAGTTTTCTGTGATTTTTGTGCTTTTTCAGTGTTTGGGGGGAGACAAAGGGAGAAAAAGTGGGAGTTGTATTTTTGCATGTGTGTTTTTGACTGCCACAGGAAAGAAAAAATGTTTCTTTCCCATAAGTCCCGTTTAAGATTTGCATTATCACACTACAGCAAGCTTTACTTTTTGCACAGTGTTACTTAACACACATGATGCATGAGGTTCACTTTGGTGTGAAAAATTGCAAGTGACTGGTGTTGAATTCAATCCCTTCTGTCACTTACTGTCCTTACAGCACCATAACAAGTGCCCCATAATGCTGACTGCATGGGTTTGAGTAAATTGTCTATGAACAGTCAGCTGCTCAATACCTTGCTGTCTGAGCAACTCTGGAGAGAGGAACATGCTTGTTAAAACAACAATAAAGAAATCTGCACCTCAATTTATTTGTGTTTATATAGCTATATATGATAGTTCAGGTAATCTGAGTTTACTGCTACTCCCCTAAAAAGCACGGGCAGTGGATCCTCACGTGCTCAAGCCATCTGGAAAGATATTTCTTGGTTTCAATCTACCCATACTTCTAGACACTAAATGTTCTGAAATCTGGAGATTTTATGCAGATGACTTAATATCCTGCTTTGCATATTTGATGATTCATTACCTTATTTACATAAATGACAACAAATGGTCCCAATTACTAGCACTTAAGTCTGAAAAGGCTGCAGCACAGAGCATGCTTTAGAAATGCAGCAACTGCTCTTTTCTTTATTTCTGGGGTGCTGTCCAGGTTACCCTGCTGGCTCCTCCAGCCTCCGTCATTAGGTATTGCTCGTCAGGAACATAAAGGGAAAATCCAATACAGTGATCAAACAACAGACAATAGTAGATGGCAATGAAGCAACGAAAGCTGAAATAGTAGTCTTTCCAGCCAAGAAAAACCTTGAAAAGAACCAATAACCCCACCATTAAAACATAAGGGCCTATGAAGTACGTTATTAACAACCCCAAACTGTTTTCTGCATGGAAAATTAAACTGGTGACCATGCCAAGTGCAATATATAAACATAAAATCTCCTTTGAAAAAAAGCTCAACAGCCATTTGTGGAGACAGGTTAACACACGTTGAAATAAAGAGGACACTGCATGACTAGCATTTCTGCCTAGAACCATGAAGGAAATTGGTAAAACGATGTTTTGAATGCATACTCTATTTCCCAAAGAGCACATTATTTACTACACTCTACCAGTGTTCTGTGATCTGGCTGTTCTTGATGCTATATTGTTTGGCTGTAATGACTAAAACAGTTAAAAATATGGTCTTAGTTCAAAGTTGTTTCATTTGTTCTGATGTGTTAATCAAATAAAATAAAAATTTAACTTCAATATGTTGTTGACTGATCTTAAAGTGTTAAAATAAAAATGATGCTATAAGGACTGCTACATAAAGAGCAGACAGACATGTGTACTTAAAAACACATACAAATCAAGAGAGACAGAAAGAAAATAGGTGAAAAGAAGAACAGGAAGGAGGACAATAACTCCCCTCCAGTAAGCCCTCCTGTGTTATTAACGAGCACCAGTCTGTTACCAGGGAGGCTTCAGCAAGTCTTGACCTGAATTCCCTGCACTGACATACAATCACCAAATCTACTATGTTATTATATGAAGCATGAAAGAAACAGAATAATTCAGAAGCTATTAAAAATTAATGTTATAAATTCTGAGCGCAACCCTTCATGATGTCCCTCATTTTAATAGTCCTTAAAACACCTTTCAGTGAAAAGGTCTGTATAAGGGGAAGTCTGGAATAACTTGGGTCAAGAAAATCAGGTTTCTCACGTCAATAAAGACTCCTTTGAGAGGGAAGAATAGGACCTGAGTAACTTCCATCTTTAACATTCAAATTAAATGGATCTTTTCCATCTCTGGTGGCCTTTAAAGACCAGTTTGTAAATTATTTACTCCCATGTCAATATTAAGTTTTGCAGCTGGGAATTCAAATAGCTCCCCAATAACAAATGAACCTAAAGAAAACTACTGCCTCCTCCTTTACATATAACAACTCTGCAATGTTAAGAGCCATAGCAAAAATGGAGGCAGTGACCGCAAAGCCAGCTTCAAGCAAGTAACCCTTCCAGGTGTAAAGACAAGACCTTAATTAATGTATCTTTCACATCTGACAATGTTTTCAACTGAATAAAATAATCCCATTCTCAGTCACTTGCCAAGTAGTATGGCACACATCTTAATACTTTTGAAGAGCAATATTATACAACAACAGTAAAAAAGAAAAATATTTTTTTAATTAACAATGGTTTAGAACATTTTCTGCCTAAACTTTTCATCCCAAGCATCCCCACAATTTTCTACAGCAAAAACAAATCAGCCATCTTCTTCCACTAGCAGTGATTACCTCTGTTGGTCTGTTCTGCAGCTAATAAGATCACAGTCTTATTACTTATCTCTTAGTAACACCAGTTTTATTCTAGTGACTAAATCCACCCATTTAGGGTTCTACACACAAACGTAATTGGACAGGTAATTTTAATTCAGCAGAACATAACCACATAACAAGAGTCTGGTCCAGATTCAGGATTTAATCCTATACTTTCCAAGCGCACTATGGCATATTAAGTTAATCTTACAGTAGCTGTTATACCATACTATACCTTGGTCCCATCTCTATCTCAGCCACCAGACTCTGCAGTTAGAGTTGCTCCTTTGGTTGTTCTTTCCATTTATTCAACTGAGCATCAAGTTTTACTGTGCTAAATATGCTACAAAGCCTGTCAAAAAGGAAGCCTTGCAGTCTGCAGGATGATATCGCCCACCAGGCACACTTGAGCTGTGATGGTGAAGAAGCCTAGTGGGCTTGACAACAAGGTCAAATTTCAACATAGCGCTAATGGACACATGCAATCTGCAAAGCACAAATCTCAGATTAGCTCTGTGAGAGGTAAAAAAAATACAAAACACCCTGAAACCTTATTTAAGACACTTTTCTTTATAGCTAATATTATTCATGAATCAGAGTAAGTGTGTTATTTTACCAACGGTCCATAAGACCCTATTAAAATCATAAATATACCAGTTAGACTTCAGGGAACTGTGTGGTTTTACTCATTTCTAAAAAATAGACACTATTGATGAGAAAAAACTTTCCTAGCAATACAAATGACAGAGTGGCAGGCTGGAGCTATGGTGTACTTCAGGGTGATTTGTTCAGCAAAAACAACAGGTGCAGCTGGCTTTTTCCAGCCATAAGTCTTTCCATTTGCAAGCTAATAGTAAGTTGCCAAGTCAATGTATGCCTCTGTAGTTTATGTTACATACAAGGAATTTTTATAAAGTTGCATAATCGTCACAGAAGTTTAATTTTAGACAAATGAAGAATTCACAGAACAGCTAATTAAACCCTCAAAAGCAATCTTTTATTAATTTAGGGGCGAAATGCCTATTCCATTCACAGAATAACAATTAGGATAAAGGATAAATCAATACATTTGCATTTATCAATTACTGTTATTCACCAAGCAGAATTCAGGAACTTTGATAAAGAATCTTCAATTCCTTTAGTCCTTAATTACAACTCATTAACTTTTCATTAACTTCAAGCTTAGTAAAAAGCAACAGCAAGTCTTTGATGCTACCAGGGCTGGCAGCGCTAGATGCTAGATACATTCTTTGTTTTGTGGAAGTTACTTGTGTTTAGCCAGTTACGCCATTGCTATATCACAGCAACACATCAATCAATGATACGAAAATACCCCATGCCTCTTCATTTAAATTGACTCTACCTACACTTTTAAGCTTTGAAGTAACTTTTAAGATAACATGTAACACCACTCGGCTTCTTAAAAAAGGGACAGTGAACTGTGAAAGATCTGTGGAGATTATTCAGGAATGCTTGTCCTGCAAACGTGCAGCCAACCTCTCACCATCTCAGCTACAAAAGGGTTTGGGACCCAGGTGGCAGTGGTGCAGGAGACCTTGCAAGACCGTGGGGTGCTAAAGGCACAGAGGAGAAGAGATGAAGTTGAACCCCCACCAAAGAGCAGAGCACCAAGACTAGAGTTATGGGAAATCTTTTACGTAGAAAAACCTCCTGCTGACCGCAGGGGTAGCTGCGAGGTCAGACCGGGTTGCTCAGGCCTTGAAAACCTCCACAGATGGAGCATGCACAAGCTCCCCAGGCAACCTGTGCTGCTGCTTCACCGTCCTCGGGGTGAAAAAGGTTTTCCTTATATCCACTCTGAACCCCCCTCGTTTCAATTTCTGGCTGTTGTCTCTCGGCTGCTCACCACATATTGCTGCAAGCAGCAGTCACCTCCTCACTGTGACCTGGAAGGCTGCTGCAAGGTCCCCCCAAGTTGCCTCTGCTCTTGGCTGAGCCAGCCCCGCTCCTGCAGCCTCTCCACCCAGGGCAACTGCTCCAGCCCCCACTGCCTCGGTGGCCCTCTGGTTTACGGCTGTTTCCTGTGCTGGAGGGCCCCAAACTGGCCAGTGTCTAGATGAGGTTAAATAAGTGCTAAGTAGAGGGCGTTGATTCCTCCTCTTGACCTCCTGGCCATGCCCCTGTCCATGGGGCCTAGGGCACTGCTGTCCCTTGCTGCCACCAGGGCCTGGGGCTCTGCAAGAGGCTCATCGCTCCTTGAGGCAGGACTGGGTGCTTGTCGCTGCTCCTGAATCTCATGAGGTTCCTCTTGGGCCCATCTCTCTGGCCTGTTCTGGTCCCTCTGGATGGCAGCCCCGTCCCCAAGGTCCCCCCAGCTGGGTCTCCTTTCCAAACTCGATGAGGGTGCTCTCTGTCACTTCATCTAGGTACCTGATGGACAAGTTGAACGCAACAGGTCCCACGCAGGCCCCAGCAGGACCACCCTGCCACCGGCCTCCAGGCAGAGCAAGCACTAACCACCACCCACTGGTGTTTCGCCCACCCAGACCGTGGCCCAGCTTGAACACAAAAACACCGTGGGAGAGAGTGTAGAAAATATAGCCAATGTCAAGATAAGCGGTGTTCACAGCTATGCCCTCATCCCCAAATCCAGTCGTTCTGCCACAGAAGACACTTGGGTTCGTCGGGCATAAATACCTGCCTTTGTACTGGCTACAGACCTCAGCAACATGGGCAAAACCCTGTCTCGTATGGTAATGACAGATAGGTAAGAAAAATGGGGGAAACAATGAAAAATCAGGCTGGGCAAAGATTTTTTCTTTTCTCCAAAAGCATGTGCACATTTTTACTATTGATTTTGGTAGGACAAAAATTCCACCTGAACCAAAACTTCCAAAATGGGCAAGCAGAACCATACGGACAAACCACTTTTTCATTTGGACATTTGACTCAGTTGCGATTATGGAACTTTTTTGTTTAAACTAAAGGTGACACAAGAAATCAGTCTTTAGTGGAGCTATCACAATAATAAGCATGAAAGCTGTAGGAGACGTGGAGAGAGAGGATGAACGAATGAGCACTGCCCAGAACCAGCTCTTTACACAGTGTTATGTATTTTCAGAGACATCTCAAGGCTAGAGAGTAATCTTAAACACGTCAACAGACAAAGAGGAAGTGCATTTTAAGCACTAAGAAAAAAGCATAAATCCTCTTATTAAGAGAACAAACTATTTGGTATCCATTTTAGCTATATTAATTTGAGATTATTTTTTTCCTTCTTTGGTCCTGCACCTGATATAAATTCTGTCTGTGTTAAATGAGAGTCTTATGCATACTCCAACTGAGTGAATCATGGTTTAAAAAAATGCAAGAATTTTATAAACCATATATAAAATAAGGCTGTACTTAAACTAATTTTACATGACAGTATTTTTACTTTTCTGAAATCAGATTTTCCATTACTTATGGACTCATTTAAATGTATTGTGTATTAAAGTAATTTCAAAAAGATTTAAAAATGAGACCGTTACTATTAAAAGAATGACTCCCATTACATAAGTTCTCCTAGATCAGGATACCAGATGACAAACAGTCTTGTGTGTTTGTGGCTTTGGCATCATTGGTAGATGAGCTAGGTTTTTAAGCTAATGATGTGATCTGGACTGTTCCAACTTCCTTGTTTTATGCACGAGTATGAGAAAAAAATTGCTATTGAGAAGGAAACATCTATCACCTAGAACTCATAAAATACGTAGATTTTTTAAAAGGTTAATATTTTGTTTAAAACGGAACTCAAACATATTAAATTAGCTACAGTTTTTGTATTATGTGGAATATTTTTCCACAGAACCACAAGAATCTCTTTTTTAAAACAGTAATTCTCTATAAAATTTATTCAAGAGCTATTCTTATTTTGCCAGCAGCATGGTAGCACAAGTGCTTTGTTCAGTGGTTAGACTGTGCAAGTTTTACAAATGCCTTGTTGAACTATGCAGTATAAGAAGGTTTCAAAGCATACATATCTAGATAGGTATATAACTGACATTAATAAAAATGTGGCAAGATATGATTACCATTAAAACTTTACCAAAAAAGAAGAAAAATAATTAAGAGCAAATGAAGCTTATTTACTTATTTCTCACATTAAACTTCAAGAATTACATATATTGTCAAATTCCCTACCTTGGAACCAACCACAACCACTAGGTGTGGCTGAACAACTGCATGCAAGATCTGAGGTTCATCAGGGCTGGAAGGACGGTTATAGTCCCCTCACTCGGAGGGTAACATCTGAAAGACAAATCAGTATATAAGTGAGGGTGTTGTTGCTTCTGTAAGCGTGAAGTTTTACATTACATATACTTCACAGTGTAAATGCTGACTGCTGAAAAGCAAGATCTGCTTTTCTCCTTCCTCCAAGCCAGACCCAGACCTTGCATCTGACCTTCAAAGCAAGCCACAAAACATTAGATCCCTCTCTTAGTGACCACCTTCCCACAAGCCTGGCCGGTTTAACTTATTTACCCTGAATCCACATGAGCACTAGATCCAACACAAGGGAAGCTGAAGGACTACTCAGCTAAGGGCTATAGGACCCCTGTTTTCTCCATAGCCTGTAGTTTCATCAAATTCGATATAATATCAGTCTATTCCCCAAGTCAACCTTAAACAATCGTTAAATGCTTTACACCATGATTTTAAAGTTCTCACCGAGTGCCACAAACCATATATGCTTTCTCTACATAGGAATGTCCTATGAAGAACAGCTAAGGACTTTGGGCTTGCCTAGTTTGGAAAAAAGTAGACTGAGGGGCAACCTCGTTGCTCTCTACAGCTTCCTGAGGAGGGGAATTGGAGAGGGAGGTGCTGAGCAATTCTCCCTGGTATCCAGTGATAGTACGCATGGGAATTGTTCAAAGCTGCACCAGGGGAGGTTTAGACTGGACATCAGGAAGCACTTCTTCACTGAGAGGGTGGTCAAACTCTGAAACAGGCTTCCTAGAGAGGTGGTTGATACCCCAAGCCTGTCAGTGTTTAAGAGACATTTGGACAATGCCTTAACTGAGCTTTAACTTTTGGTCAGCCCTGAAATGGTCAGGCAGTTGGGTTAGATGATCATTGTATGTCCCTTCCAACTGAAAATATTCTGTTCTGTTCTACACAGACACCAGTCTTTCTCTAGACTGTTAAACTCTGCAGCAAATTGAAGATCACCCAAGACTAAGGAAGACATACAATAAAGGTAACATAAAAATATTATTATGAACACTGTATTAATTCACTGTCTCATTTATTCCTATGCAATACGCACATTTGCACAAATATACAGTGCCACAGAATTTGGATCTAATTTGTGGCATTATACCCAGAACTTTGCACAAAACCTATGTGCCTGTGGGATTTTCATTCTGTTCTTCTGATGTCAGCAAATAATAGACAGACAGAAGTGAACTGCTGGATCTTTGCCTGAAATGCGTATTTACCAGTCACCTCAATAAAATATACAATGCTGTAATTGTGAGTAAATCTATGAGCCAGATCAAATACTTTGGGATATGGAGCTGAAGTACATGTTTTCCTCTGACATGAGGCACCTTCAAAATTCTTCAGATTTTTTACTTCCCCTGCAAAAAGGGCTCCTCACAAGTCCAGGACAGACAGAAGGGCATGACGCTCTTGCCACAAGTTGCAGGCTGCTTTCTGTGCCATCAGGGCAGCAGCAGACCAGCAACATCTGGTGTGTCCAACCACTTCTTGTTACTTTGCGTGCACCCTTGCCTTTTTTAACAGGTCACTAGGAATAACATTGGCAATAAAAACACTCTGCAAGTTTAGCATCATGACTTCTGGCAAGAACGTTGCCACTGTCCCATAATGAACCATCATAGAGGCCACGCTGACAAACCAGAGCAAGACTCAACTCCTACAAGCTGTCCCCAGGATTATGTTTCCCCACTAAACAGCTGTCTTCAATCACAAAGCCCACACTTCCTTTTTCAGCATTATTAATCTCATGAAAAATGGTTATTTTCCTAGTGGTTTGACATATTCCACGTGCCTGCTCAGCAACATCTTACATAGACGATCGTTTAAACCCTTTTTCACAATAAATGCCATATGGGAAGGTTGGAGAAACAGGTGATGTTCTGTTTGAGCCAAACTAGTGCTACTTTGACTCCAGCACTCTGATGAAAATGGGACTGAACGCATGCTATCAGCTTATCATTCCCACCAGCTACACTGCTCGCACAAGGGTCTGGTCTGCAGTACTGCAGTGGAGGATGCAGGAGTCATGACACGGCATCACTACTGAAAACGTGTAGCCAGATACATCCAAGCAAGGGCCTGTCAACTTCCAGAATAGGCAAGAATTTTCAAGCAAGTGAAAGTTTCTTGAGCTGGTACAGCAAGAGGAAAGAGCTAAATTTTTTGAGGTGTTCCAAAAGAAAGAAGTAAAGACTGTCACAAAAAGGAGAGGAATGCCTTCCCAGGACAGCACTTATTTCAATAGCATGGACTCAAAACCTGAAGCTTCAGGAAATGCACTGTTTACTTTGAGGCTGCTTGCTTGATACCTGTCATTTCTAGATAGGACCATATTTGTTATATTTCAGAAATTCCAGGAGTCAAAATGTAATTCATGTATTATACAAAAATAAGAGGAAAAGGAATTTTCATCCAAATATAATTCAATGGTTTTTGTTTACTGAACAATTTAAAGAAAGATTCCAGAGACTGAAGCTTCCTAAAAGATCATACCAGATAAAACTGGAAGAATTTTTTCTGCAGCAGACAGGCAGAATAAAAAGGAGAGCAAGGAAGCAGAATGTGAAACATTTCAAATCATGAAGAAAATATGAACTGTAAGTTAGATGCAAGTGTTAGAACTCCAGGAGGCTGTCAAGGAGCACCGATTAATTTACTTTTCCTCATGGGTAAATAATGAAAAAGTAAAATTTCCAGAGATAGGAAAGCAAATGTTTCATTGAATATACAGAATGAAATCGGGCATAACAAATACTGAATTTTTACTTGACGCAATCAGCTCAAATTGGTGGTCTGCCACATCTCCTGATCGCTCAGAAAGTTTCTTTTAAAAAATCAGGACATCACCTGCTATTTCTTACCTATCCCTATGAAGTGCACAGAAATCGAAGATAATGACAAAGAAGCCATAAATCAGTTAAAAGTGTCTGCATGGTCCATTATCTTCTTCAGAAGTTTCACACAATATTCTGTTTATTAACAAAAATTGCAGCTCACCTTTAGTCTAAGATGAAACCAAATTCTCATCTAACAGCTCAGTCACAGTCCAGAAGTGAAATAAAGGCTTTCTTCCCAGCCTCCACAGCCTTTAAAGTGACTTATCCTGAGTATGTTCTAAGTTGTTATCCTGAGTCTCATGAGTATGTTCATGACACACTACTCGGGACACACCCCCCCGCCCAACAGTGGTTCAGGCATGCATCGTCCATTGACATGTCTTTGCTTTTGTATCACATGAGTAGGAGGCTGGGATGCCTTCTCAGTTTGTTCAGTTGGGTTTTAAGGAATAAGGATGAAAAACTGATACAATTCAAGACACCATGAGTTTGCAAAATCTTGACATTTTCTGAACTAACTGAACAGGAATAGAAACACAATCAAGAAAGCAGATGGAGATATTCTCACTCCTGCACACTGCTTCACACTGGGCAGACTTACAAAGGTACCAGGAAAAGTTCATCAAAAGCTACAGTGCTCCTTGAGGTGTTGAGACAGTCTCAGCTCTTCTTCAGATGACTGCTAGCACAAACTGAGGCCTCTTTGGCTCCTGATTTACACAATTAGATGATCTTGAGCACAATCTGATCCAAAGCCCATATCAGAACCTTTTGACACATTCCCACTGGGGTTCACTCAGGTTAGTGTTCCAATACATCAACTTAAAATCTATCTGAAATGACAAACGAAAATACCTCATGTTTTGTCTACCAAAAAGACTGGTATCTGATTTTCAGGACTCTCAAATCTGATTAAGAGTAGCTTGTTGTAAAATGACATTAGGAATCCAAAAAACCAAATCTTGGAGAATAATTTTAAGAACAATTGAAATGAAAACATTTATTAGCAGAGCAAAAAAATAACTTACAGCCTCCTTATTTTCCCCATCCTTATTCTTCTTGGAAACCAGCAGCTGTTACCAATAGTGTTGTTACTACTGAGTTATTGCCAGAAGTCACACCTTGGGGATGAAATCTGCTTATATTACACACACTCAAACATTACAATAGCACAGGTACCTCACAGAGGGGTTTGCCTGTTTCTGTGGTTTGTTTTGCAGATAACAAGCACTTTCTACATAGTGCTTTGGGATCAAACAGATGATAAGGAGCCGAGTGTGACACTGGTCTGCAGCCTCGGTGACTTGAAGTCAGTTAAAAGAAACAGGGCAAAACAGCAGAGGGTCATAGTAGCATCGGTTCAAGTCTCCTCTGAGCACATGCAGCTGATCTTACAGTACCCAAATCACAAAGGAATCAAAGGAATAAAATATAGCCTGATGGCCAATGTGATGCGGTGGAACACATTATTGCAGATACAAAGCCCCTTCTTATTGCTCATTTAAATAATGAGATCTTCCAAATGTGGGCACCCCTGTCCCTGAGTTTGCTTGATCTCAGTCTCCCCAGCAACAGCCAGGCTCCTTCCAGCCTCATTTTACTCTCTTTTCCTCTGTTTCACTTGACAGAGACTGGAGACAGTCACAGACACCCACAGATCCTACCCAATACCCCTGCAGACCCTCCCATAGAGGCCCCTCCATAGAGATTTGGTTAATTAACCCTTTCCTTACGCCACCAGCCCCAAGGCTCATGCACTCTGTCACAGACACTCACAGTAGATTTAAAAGGTTGCTTAACACTCAACTCCCAGTGACCTCAAAGGAATCTGCAAATACTTATTGTTTCTGACAGGCCATGTATTTAGATTGATAAACACAACCCTGTTAGATGAAAAAAGGAGTTTCTATTTTCATTTCAGCTACAAAGAATGAAAAGCATTCAGCATTTCTTGGTGCCAAGTTTAGGCACTTTAATTTAAAATTTTGGCTGAAATGCTCATTAAAGTGATCTATGCCACCTTATCTTTTCCACTCAGACAGCTCCTTTAGTATCTGTCTTTAGATCTTTACCTCTTTAACAATTGTTAGTATTCAAACTAATTTTGTATTCAGTATCTCCTCTCCATCAGGTGACTTACTGAGTCTAGTTTTGTCCTACCTGTATAAGGGACAATTTTTCAAATACAAACACTGCCCTTATATAATCTGCTGCTTGAAGAAATTACTAAAGACAAACATGCGAAAAAAAAAAAAAGCTTAAGCTGAAAAGTAAAGAATATTTAACTGCATGAAACAACCTGAAACAGGCAAAATAAATTCTGTTTTTACAGAAAACATGTTTCTGTTACAATGTCATGGATAGGTGTTTCTTGCTGGGTTTTTTTTGTGGTTTTTTTTTTTTTTTTTTAAACAATGTGGAATAATTTGCTTTAAACAGGGGGGCTGCACATATGCCTAGCTAAAGTAATAGCCAGAACCAAAGTGGCATTCACAGTGTGAGGGCTCCAGTAAGTGTGGGCACAATGGGATAAATTCAGCTATAAACTAATGATTTAAAAATTAAACAAAACAATTAATTCAGAATATGATGATTAAATTTATTAAGAGTCTGTGAGTAGCACTGCAGAACCCATCCCACTGTACTGACACTACCTAAAACCAGTGTGATGTTCTGCAGTCATCTGCAGTCACAGTACAGTGTCCCAAAGTCATCTCAGAGGTACAGGAAAATAAAAAGTTACGCAGTAATGTCCTTCTCTCTATCAGGACGTTAATGGAGTGTGAACTATGTCAAATGAGCACAAGGAAGAACATTTGCTGCAAATTTTACTCAACAGCAGTTCACGCTATCATACATCAGGAGATGAAAATAAGAGGTGAAGAGTACATATTTTATTATTTCAACAACCTACTGTACTAATGGAATAAAAACCTTTCCTCATAAAAAGACATTAGTCTATGCTGACCATACACTTTCTCTCTCCCCAGAAATGAACTGATACACAGCCGAGTCTACTTCAATACCTACAAAATGAATTGTCAGTTGAAAACAACTAATATTCTTCTACTATATTTCACAGACTTGTTTTACAGCTTCTATTTTATGACTTGCAGGCTAAAACCAAGTTCCTACAGCATGTAAGAAATTTTTGTTCTATGACCTTGAACACTACAGAAGTTATCAGACGTTTTTTGTCAAACTTTCATAACATCTGCAGTTACAATATGTGTCTATCCTATCTTTCAGGAATGCAGATTGATGCTATTGAGCTGCTTGTCATATCAGTTTTAAGGCAGCAAAGTAAATACACTTCAGAAAGAAAAAAATAAAGCTAGTAAAAAGGAACGGGCGTTCAGATTTATCAATTCACAATACAACATGTGTCACATGCATAGGCTTTGGGGTAAGATCATTGGACTTTCACTTACAACACCTTAAGTTTGTTGTTCAAAAGGCTGATGGAAATATTTCTGGATTACATGCAGTTGCTGAAATTTTAAAGTAAAGTAAAATTCTTACAGCTGTATAAATATTATGAAAGTATATATGTTACTTATACACATTTATTTTTTCTCATGCAGACTTTCATACCACCAGAGGACTCTGAGTTTCTACAACTCTAGAGTCATACCAACAGCATTTCACGCAGGGATGAGAATTCAAGTTTAAGGATCCCTTTATTAACATGAGCTATGCAAATACTTCTTGCTCCTCCCTTCATGACAAATATAAATAAGGTTGTGTGCAGACATACTATGTAAAGCTTAGATTAGGGACAACCACTATGGGGGGGCCCTACTGTTTGCATCAAAGTCTCATCAGTGGTTCTGTATCAGCAGGGATGACTGAACATATTCCTATTGCTCCCATATAGCATCCATCCACATTGTAATAGACATAGCGTCTTTATCAACTTTTCCCTTCTCCAGATCCTATTTTGATATCTCTCCTTTCCCACAAGGACTGAAATACCCTGTGTTTGTCTAAATAATTTGAACCTGGTACTTTCTACTGCCCCTTTTCTGCCACTTGCTCCTCTCTCCAATCCCATTCCCCTTTACACAGCGCAAGCCCAGGTCTTCCTCTCCACCTCCATTAGCTGCTGTTCAACACGGTATTGAAGAAAATGCCTGTCCCCATGTGCAGGGCTTGTCCCTGGTTTACTTGTTAAAGGGAGGAATTACATAAAAACAGGGAAGTTAGCTAAAAGAAAACCTAAGGGAGTGATCAAAAGACTAAAATAATTGCATGTGCCAGGACACTCTGTGAAGACATCATATAAGGCACAGCTAAAGGCACAGCATGGGAGTAAAAAAACCCCAAACCCAAACAACAAAAGCAGCCTAATAGGTCTCCCCAGTCCTCCATCTCCAAAAGACGGTATGAGGAAGAGAGCAAAGGCGGCTATCAGGCAAGAAAAACATTCTTCTAAAGACAGACCATGTCCAGAAAGGAAAACAGAACTCATGAGTGGGAAAGAAAAGGATTATATGAGTCTCAGCAGTCCAATATAGGGAGTAAGTAAAGCAAAGTCATTATATTTAATGGACATTTTTAAAAGACACAAAGTATTATGAAACAGAAATGAGGAAACAATAGAAAGCTTCACTCTATAATAAAATGATGCCAAGTATTAAAAGCCATTCCATCAAAAAAATGAAAGCAAACAGAAAAATCCCAAGCTATTTAGATTTTTAAAAAACATGAACGAAAATAATTTGCAGTCTGTTCCACAAGCAACAAAGCAATATTAAGATACAAAGAAGACGATCTAAAAAATGACACATCGAACAAAGGAGCAAACATTAAAGCAAGTATTTAGTAACCTCTCC